>NW_009910776.1:15483-78540 GCF_000696875.1 Nestor notabilis
TTTCCCTCTCCCTCTCATTTTTCTGTAATGAGGGAGATGCATGTCTTTAGGTTGTCTTTTCTATCTGTATTTTTTTTGCCCAAGATTGAAATGTGTTCATGAGTGCAGTGGAAGTCATTCCCAGCCTAGAGTGCAGTTTGTGCAAGGTGGCAGTGTGGGCTGTGAAAACTTCTGCAGCTGCTGTCTCCTGTTGGCTGGGTAAATATTAGAAGCTGTGGAAATACATCTGTTGAAGAATGGTGAACATTCGCATTGTGCCACTATTGTTTAGTCCCAGAGCAGGCCCTGATTTAGTGAAGAATTTCAAACTTAAACCCATCCCTATTGGTTGAAACTACGAAATACATATTTCAGTGAATATTATTTCACTATTCAATTGCTTTACTGACTTGTGGCCTTCAATATTGAGGTGTTTCTTCTGAATTTATTTATTTATTTGGAGGATTTAAAATCAGGTCTTGAAGAGTTTACTACATTTGATTTTGTAGACTGTTAAAAATACAGTCGTTACTTTTTGTCCTTTTCAAAATAATCTATTCAATGCTGAATCCCTTTTTGAATGGAAAAGAATACCTCCGCAGACACAGATTCCTTCAAAAGCAACGGTCCGAGGTTGCGGGAAGGGTTTATGTGAGAATATTTATATTTTTAACTACATCCTTACGTTTCAGATCTCTGTCTGCTTTTTCAAACAATGGATGTGTATTTTATAGTGTAAATATTCTTACTGAAGCAAACACAATGTGCTGTGCTACTCACATGTAGAATATATAGCAGCTCATGTCCACTTAGATTAGAATGCACAGCTTTTAACACTGCTCAAAGGTGACAGTGTATCTATGGGGAAGCATTGGCATCCAGAAGGCACATTTTATAGGCAAAAAATAATACCAAGACTTAAGAAAAGAAATAGAAGCTGCTCCCCCTAATTTTTAGTTTTCTTGAATTTTAAGCTTTTTCCCCTTTTTCCACTGTGCATTTGCCTGAGTCTGTGCATGCACAAATGACAAGGAAAAGAAAAGCTGACATTATGGTCTGTAATTTCTTCATCTTTGGATATAGCTTTTGGTGAAGAGGATCACTGCTTGTATCTGCTTCTGGTATTTTTGTTTGGTTTCAGGACTCGTGTAAACCAGCAATGTTTTCGTAGATGTGGGAATATATGGAGAAGATTGCTGGGAGTTTCTGAGTCACAGAAAGATACGCTGTCTGAAATCTGTCTGTTGATCTACCTATTAAAATTTAGGGGGAGAATTTGAACATCTCACACTTTTATTTGATTTAGAGTAATGTTACTTGTCCCTGCAATTAACTATAATACGAATATTTTTGCTATGTTTAAAATTCTGAAGCTTACTTATTTGTCAGATTTCTATGAGAATTTTAGTAAAGCATACATGTTTTTAGACATCAACATTCTTCATTTTGTATGCTTCTGAATTAGCACTAACAGAAACATTTTCAGTTAGAGAATTGCATTGACCTTGCAAAATACCATATGTTCAGTGAGCTGCCATTCATTTTATAAACATTAGTAGTCTTGAATGAAAAGGTATTGTATGTATCCTGTGGTAACTAAAGGAGTTAAATAAAATCTTGATGATTGCAGTGATAGACATTAAACATTTTGGATAAATTACTCTTTTTGGTTAAGAAGAATTGTTTCTTTGTGTTATTTCAGATAACAACTGCACAGACATGTGGGTGTGCACATCATGTAAATTCTTTTTTTTTATTTTTTTCTAGAATCTGGCTTCAATTCTGAAATCATAGAAAATCAGAGTCTGGGCCAGTCGTACATTCTTAACTCTTACGTTGCAGTATATATTGGTAAGGGAGTGAATTCGATCATGTAGTAGTCTCAGCAGAACCTAAGACTAGGAAAGGAGTGAAAGATGGATATTTCACCCTAACGCTCAGTTTCTTTGCTTTGACAGTTTAACACCGACCTTTCATGCAGTTAACGTTTCTTCTGTGGTTTAGCTCCTTTTATTTTTATGGTGAAGTGCAAAAATACAAGGATAGAAAAAAACATGCCATCATAAATAAGTAAGGGAAAATAAAAGCTAGGGCAGGGCCTCAACTAGAGTTTCTTCTTAATCAGATATTTAGATGGTTATATATAGCAATTATAAAAATACATATTTATGCAATTTAGAATCAAGTAAAGAGATGTGAGCAGATAGTTCACATGGATTCTTACAAAATGCTGTATCAACTATAGCAACATTCATCATCTTGCAACAGTTTCTTACATCTATTTATTAAAAATATTGGGATGTGAAAATTGGAGAAAATTGGCATAGCTCCACTGGGGTTAGTAAGAAGACAGCAGTTCATAAAAGCTCAGAATGTGGGCCTCCTCGGTTTTCATCTTCTAGTTGGTGACTGTCTGCTCATCATTACTAAGTTTTCTTTTTTTTGAAATAAAAATGCCAGATGGCAACTGTGCATTTTTATGCACTTTAGGCCTCAAGAGGCTTTTTTTATTATTATTTTTTATTTTTATTTAAAAGTAATTTCAAAATCAGAAACCATATTCTTCTATAACTGTATTTTTCTGAAACTTAAAAATCTAATGTCTTTTTCTGTTAGAAATGACTGGAAACAGGTGCCTTTAATGGGGCAGCTAAGACTGTAGCTGTGGGAGTGAATTCTACTTATATGGCTGGAGTTCAGAACTGCAGTGCTCAGATACCAGCAGAGTATTTCAACAGCAGCATTACTGCAAGACTGAGAAGCTCTCTGGCTTCTTAGTTCTTTTAGTATTCCTGTATTTTAGTCTTCATTTTATGGACTAAATGAATTTTTAAGAACAATTTTTTTTCTGCTTTTACAGTGCTTTTCTGGCATCTTCCTGGCCTTTGGCTCCAGGATAATTTCTGTAGTGACTTCTGTTGTGCTTGGTACTCACCAGTCCTTTTAAATATCTTAACAAAACACCTGAATCAGATGCATCTGTAAGGAACTGGGCCCTGCTTAATACTTTTCTTTAAAACCAAAAAGATCAAATTATCTTCTAAAAAGGCTGGACATGTACAGGACAGATGAAAGATGCAGTGGGCATCTTAAGGTTCAGCGCTACCCCAGTACTAGATTGACTACTTTCCTGCTTTATCTTGAAAGATCACACTGGAGTAGTTAAGGGCTGCATTGGGACTGAATTGCAAAGGTGAATACAGAATGTGGTAATGGCTGTAATACTGTTCCTTTAAAAAAAAAAAAAAGTTTCAAAGAGTTTTCATAGTACAATGAAGGAAGATTCTTTTTTATTTTTCAAAAAAGAAGTTTCAGAATATATTAGCAATTGTGTACAAAAAGAAGCTCAATGTGTAGTTACGTTTCTCCCAGTTGAAAAGGACCTCAGCTTTGTTAACATGGTAATATGTATTTTTTTCGTACCACATAGGAGTAGAAGTGCCACTTTTTCTGGCTTTCTTTCAGTATTATACCATGGAAGGACATAGGCCACATTTCGGCATCACTTGCTGCACAGTTCACCTGACAAGGAGGCATTTTTTTATTTGATTACTGAAAATTATTCACAATCTGTGTTTTCCACCTTGACTTGTTTATAAATTATCCACATTCCATTATCATTGTGATTTTTTTTAAGCTTCTTTTGCAGAATGGGAGGGAAATGTGTACAAGTATGTTTTCTGCTTTGTGATGAAAGTGTACATTTATCACTTAGGTACATGTAAGCCACTTCTGTGAATTGGACCCTTGGAGTAAATGTGTTTTGATGTAATGGCCATCTGCTCACGGATATCACATTTGCTAGTTTAAAAAATAGTTTGATATAGATAAATCCATAGTTTGGTAAGATCATATAGTTTCACCAGGCAGCAATAAAATAGCAAAGTTTTACATTTATCGTAGACCAACAATCAAGCTGGGATGAAGGTCTGATTATTTTTGATTGTTTCTTTTAAGAATTAGTCTCTAGCATTTACTTTTAGTTTCTGACTGCTGTTTTCAAACTGGTAAATGCAGGACCCACATCAGATCACAACAGGAGGCAAAGTATGTCCCAGCCATTTCAGAAAACAATCGTCTCGCTTGTCTTTTCACCTTGTAAAAATGAAAGCTGCTCTGCTCTCAGATGGACCCAGTACAACCAGCCTCCAGAAGATCCTGGAACAGCTGACCTGACACACTTGCCCCGTATGGCTCCATTAGACTCAGTGACACAGAAATGGCCCTTGAAGCTGTAGCTAAAGCCAGTTTGCCGGAAAAGACAGTACTGACAAGATGGAGTTGGTCAAGCCAGTCGTTCTGAGTACCTAGTTCTGAGGGGTACGGGTCAGCTGCAACGTGTTGCGCATACGTAGTGCAGTAAATACAGCTCAGTGCCAGGCCATTTTTTAAGCTGATAAAAACTGGTTTAATAGGCTCTTTGTTTGATTTTGGATTTGATATTATGGTTTCTACTCTGATCCTGGCACATGTTTTACTGCTGAAGTCAAAGTTATTCTTAGGTAGCACTGATAGCAAACTATAACCAGGACAGAGTATGTGGATTATTTATATGTGGAGTATGTGAGTGATGGTGAGTTTGGTTTCTGGATGTATCTTCAAAATTTGTGTTTGTGGTTACTGCTTTTAGTACAGAAGACAGCAATGATGTAAAATATCTGTGTTCGATAACTTTGTCTTGTTTTTTCCCCCCATCTCCCTTCCTGTATTTTAGCATATGTTCCTGAGGAGGAATTGAAAGCAGCAGAAATAGATGAAGACAGTGTGGAAGATGATGGGCTGTCTCTGGACATCCAGGAGAATGAGTATTTGTGCAATGAAGAAGCGGAGATCAAAGAGGCTCAAAGCTACCAGAACTCCCCAGTCAGCACTGCAACTAATCAGGATGCAGGCTATGGTTCGCCGTTTAGTGAAAACAGCGATCAGCTGGCCCATTTCAAAAGCACTTCCTCCAAAGAAGAGAAAGAGGATCCTCAGTGCACAGACAATGTTTCCTATCCACAGGACAGCTTGGCACAAATAAAAGCTGTGTATGCAAATTTGCTTTCAGAGACTTGCTGGTCCAGTTTAGCTTTGGACTTAAAGAAATCCAATCCAACCACCAGCAACAATGGAATCAGCCAGAATGAAAACACCACCAGTACTGACACCAATGCCAATTCCCAGAGTACTAGTACTACCAGTACCAACACTAGTACCAGTACAACTACCAGTAATACTAGTACCAGTAACAGTAACAGCGGTGGCTCAGGTTATGACTGGCACCAAGCTGCATTAGCTAAAACTCTGCAGCAGACCTCTTCATATGGACTTCTCCCAGAACCTAGTCTTTTCAGCACAGTACAGCTTTACCGGCAAAACAATAAACTTTATGGGTCTGTGTTCACCGGTGCTAGTAAGTTCCGATGCAAAGACTGCAGTGCAGCCTATGACACACTGGTGGAGCTAACAGTGCACATGAATGAAACTGGACATTACCGTGATGACAACAGAGATAAAGAAGCTGATAAGACCAAACGGTGGTCGAAGCCTAGAAAACGATCGCTTATGGAAATGGAAGGCAAAGAGGATGCTCAAAAAGTGCTGAAGTGCATGTACTGCGGGCATTCATTTGAGTCTTTGCAAGACCTCAGCGTCCATATGATAAAAACAAAGCATTACCAGAAAGTGCCTCTGAAGGAGCCAGTACCAGCCATCACCAAATTGGTCCCTTCTACAAAAAAGCGAGCACTTCAGGACTTAGCTTCACCTTGTTCACCTGAGCCAGCAGGGATCGCTGCAGAAGCTTCACTGGGTGAGTCTGCAAAGGATCAGAAAACTGCCAATCCCTATGTGACTCCAAACAACCGCTATGGCTATCAAAATGGTGCTAGCTATACTTGGCAGTTCGAGGCACGGAAAGCCCAGATACTGAAGTGCATGGAGTGTGGCAGTTCCCATGACACTTTGCAGCAGCTCACTGCTCACATGATGGTCACTGGTCATTTCTTGAAGGTGACCAATTCTGCTTCCAAAAAAGGCAAACAGCTAGTATTGGACCCTGTGGTGGAAGAGAAGATACAGTCTATACCTCTTCCACCCACCACCCACACGAGGCTACCAGCCTCCAACATTAAAAAGCAGCCCGATTCCCCCGCGGGCTCCACAAACTCGGAGGAAAAGAAAGACCTAGAGAAGGAAAAGATGGTGGTCAGCGAAACAGAGAAAAAGATTAAAGAGGAGAACGAGGACTCTACAGAGAAATTTGAGCCAACAACTTTGTATCAGTACCTCAGAGAGGAGGACCTAGATGATAGTCCTAAAGGCGGAATAGACATATTGAAATCCCTGGAGAACACCGTGACAACAGCTATCAGCAAAGCTCAGAATGGAGCCCCTTCCTGGGGAGGATATCCCAGTATTCATGCAGCTTACCAGCTCCCAGGCACAGTCAAACCCCTTCAACCCGCAGTGCAGAGCGTTCAAATGCAGCCATCTTATGCGAGCAGTGTAAAATCACTGTCGTCAGAACACAACGCGCTCATCCATTCCCCAGGCAATCTCACACCCCCACCTCACAAGAGCAACGTATCCGCTATGGAAGAACTAGTGGAGAAAGTTACAGGTAAAATCAGCGTGAAGAAGGAAGAAAAGCCTTTGGAGAAAGAGAAAAGCTCTCCAGTCAAACCCATGTCGCCTGCTGCTAAGGAAAACAAGGACTTCCCAAAAGCAGAAGAAATAAGTAACAAACAGCAGCAGAAGAAGAGCTCTGAGGCAGAAGTTCAGAAGGTCAAAAAGGACAGGCCAGCAGAAGCACATACGCCAAATGGTACAGAGCCACTTAAAACAAAGGTTGCAAATGGCTGTAACAATTTAGGAATCATCACAGATCATTCACCTGAGCCATCCTTCATTAATCCATTGAGTGCTTTACAGTCCATTATGAATACCCACTTAGGCAAAATTTCTAAGCCAGTAAGCCCCTCTCTGGACCCTTTGGCCATGCTGTACAAAATTAGCAACAGCATGTTGGACAAACCCATTTACCCAGCCACTCCGGTCAAGCAGGCTGATGCTATTGACCGGTATTACTATGAGAACAGTGATCAACCTATTGACCTAACCAAGTCCAAAAACAAACCTCTTGTTTCCAGTGTGGCTGACTCTGCCTCGTCCCCGCTGAGGGAGAGTGCCCTGCTGGATATTTCTGATATGGTGAAGAACCTCACAGGGCGTTTGACACCCAAGTCTTCAACTCCGTCTACCGTGTCAGAGAAGTCTGATGCTGACGGGAGTAGTTTTGAGGAAGCTCTGGATGAACTGTCGCCAGTACACAAGAGGAAGGGCAGACAGTCCAACTGGAACCCTCAGCATCTTCTGATCCTTCAAGCCCAGTTTGCTTCCAGCTTGAGGGAGACTGCAGAAGGCAAATACATTATGTCGGACTTAGGTCCACAAGAGCGGGTACACATCTCTAAGTTTACTGGTCTTTCCATGACCACAATTAGCCACTGGCTGGCCAATGTGAAGTATCAGTTAAGGAGGACAGGTGGAACTAAATTTTTAAAGAACTTGGACACAGGACATCCTGTTTTCTTTTGCAATGATTGTGCCTCTCAGTTCAGGACTGCTTCTACATACATAAGTCACTTAGAGACACACCTAGGGTTTAGTTTGAAGGATCTGTCAAAGTTGCCACTTAATCAGATTCAAGAACAGCAGAATGTTTCAAAAGTCCTCGCAAACAAGACTTTGGGCTCACTTGGAATTGCCGAGGAGGACTTAGGCTCCACATTCCAGTGTAAGCTCTGTAACCGAACTTTTGCAAGCAAGCATGCAGTCAAACTGCACCTTAGTAAAACACATGGCAAGTCCCCAGAGGACCATCTGATCTATGTAACTGAGTTAGAAAAACAATAGCGTCCAGGTAAGCAGCCAGGTATGCAAGTGACCACAGGAACATTGCACTAAACTTCTTCATAGTACTGCACTAGGCCTGACCTGAGCCTCTGAAATCAGTCTTACTTTTGTTGCTGAACTGCCTATCTGGACCTTGGTTTTTCTTACACTTATTTTGTAGTTATATTTATATGCTCTTTGTCTGATCTGTGCATGGTTATTTTTTTGTTTCTGTTTTTATTTTTTGTGAGTCAAAGTCTGACCTTTATTTTCAACATCTGTCCTTGATGTTAAGCTATCTTTTGTAGAATATAGTGGGAGACACTATTGAGAGACATTAATTTAGCCGTAAAGAAAGACACAAAGAACAATGATAAAGAGACATCCTAAAATTACAAAGTTGCCATGACAATAAAGGTCACAGAACCTGGTAGTGTCAAGTTTTAACCCTCGGAGAACTGTAATAGCATTTCTGTGCCTTTCCCAGTGACTAAATAAGTAAATAAGGAAAAACAAAACAAAAGGCTTAAAGGCATTTCATTCAAATAAAAGCTTTGTCAGAAGCAGAACTTATTTTTTTTTAATGAATGAGCTTGCTTTTTTTTTTTTTTTTTTTTTTAATGCAGAACTGATTTGTGAAGAAATTGTGCATGCAGTGCTTGGAAGAAGGAGAGCTGTGTAGTACCCAAGGGGTTAGGAAGCCACAACTGTATAAGTTAAATAATAACTAAAATAAAAAGCAAACCAAGTTGCCACTATGCCCAAACCCTCTGGATGCTGAGAGTTGCCACTTTTTGGCAAAAAAAAAAAAAAAAGTATGCAAGCTGTTATTTAAAACAAGTGTAAAAATGCTCTTTCTTTTTTTTTTTTCCTTTCTTTTTTTTTTTTTTCCTGTAAAATACTGCAGTTTATAGTTATTTACAAATGTTAAGCTTTGGTACAAGCTGACCTTTCTATAGTGTGCTGCATTGGTTAATGAAAACAAAAAAAAATGGGGCAAATGTTGGATTCTGTTCCTTGTAAATTGCCAGCATCAGCTTAAAAAAATACATGTTACATATCGTACCATTTTAAACTGTTCAACTTTCTTTGTACCTTCTGGCTGTATGCTTTCTCTTTTAACTTTTTATATTGTCATTTTATATTCGATTTCTGTGTATATAATGTAAAACCACACTTTTTGAATAAAATTTAGTTCCTGCAGCTTGATATAAATAGAGGAATTTTACTGGCACCTGCATCTTTCCAGATGCATGTACTTAAAGGAACTATCTGACAAAAAAATAAATAAATAAAAATAAAGCGAGCAATGCACTATGAATTATACATTTTGATGTTTTATCATTAATATTGTACAGTACATTTTGGTTCACACAATTAAATCCACTGTTTTCTCAAGTGTAAAATAAACCCACATGCAGTTCTTGATTTACATACATTGTCATGTCGTCATTATATTGCCTTTGAGGTGTTATTTCAGCAGTAAGAGGCATCATTTATGTAATCAACCAGCAAAAATCTATTTGAAATCATCTCTCGTGATCTGTATGCTGACGTGTTTCATTTGAAGCCGCAATACTAATAACCTTTTAAAAGAGATTTGCAGTAGGTACGTACTGCGAAAGGTACGGGATCAGTGGGGCGCCATCAATTAGCGACGGGCATTCTGCTCATCACTGAAGTACAAGAAGGGCTGCAAAGGTTTCAGCCAAGTTATTTTTCCTATGCTGTATGACTGTACCTGTAGCCATTTTCTGTGTGCGTTCAAAGACCGTCTCCTCCCTTCCTTCTCAGGCAAAACACCTTTTGATTCCAGCAGTTACACAGTCAGAGGCTGTGGCTTCTGCCCCTGCAGTCTGTTGAATGCTGTGGTTCTTGCCTTTCTGGCAGCGGTGAAGACCTCTGAGGCTTTGACACCAGTTTT
The DNA here is from genome assembly GCF_000696875.1 of Nestor notabilis. NCBI lineage: Eukaryota > Metazoa > Chordata > Aves > Psittaciformes > Psittacidae > Nestor > Nestor notabilis. Next base: position 25,265 of record NW_009910776.1, read on the forward strand.
TACTTACAGTACAAGAAGGCAGACCTGTGTTTCTCTGTACTTTTTAAATATTGCATTTTGAGGTAAGCTGAGTGCTATCATATCAGGTGTTTCCCTTAATCTTTATTTCTGTTCTGTTGAATGCAGATGTCATTTAGAATGTAAAAGAGAGCTGTCAGAGCCTTCACTAATCTATCTCCTGAGTGCTTTGACAGTTACAGAGTATGAAAGCCTGGGATCTGCTATCCATTACAGTTTTTGGAGGGGCTATTAAATATGAGGACCTAGAGGGGTTTGCCTTCACATAGTATTAGTGATACTATTGTGTTGTATATACTTCTGTGTACGTATGTATATTTCTGTTCCTCCTTCTCAATTCTTCTGAAAGGAATTTAAAGGTAAGATCTTTGCTTTCCAGTACAGTGCCGTTCTACATTTAATCTTTACTTCAGTTACAAACCCAGAAATATTCATGCGTTGTTCTGTTTTCCGCAAGAGCCTCACAGGTCCAGGTCAGTTACATTTACACAGTATTTCTAAGTAGTGCAGGAAAGTGCTGTGAGGGTTATTTTAAATGTCCCTTACTTCTCTCGCTGCTAACTACCTATGTCCTTCCGGGGATCCTGCCATTTAGACATTTCAGTTCAATTACTAGATGATTATGTACTTTGGGCCCAAGGGGTGGTGAGGAAGAATAACAGTCAGGCCTACGGCTGTAATACAGAGTCTTTAAATAATAACCCTTTGAAGTTTTGTTTACTTTACTACGGGCCTGCAAACGTGATTATAGCATATACTGTACTACATTGCAGTAGTGGGTGAAAAGGTTGAAAGGGAGAAATAATAGCTCTAAAGTGGGTTTGAATCTAATGTAAATCCATTAAAACTGATCTTGAAACACGGCATGTAAAGTGAGTTCTCAACACCAGGTGACTCCCTCGAGAGGTGTTTATGACATTGCTAAATCCGTTCAGTTCTGATAGCTTCAGAATTGGACAATCACTCATCATCTGTGCCAGTGTCTGAAGGAAGTCCATTTAGAATAAACTAGCAGCTTTACCTGGTGACTGTGCTGATGTAACACTTTCTAAGACTGAAATACGAAGTAGATGAAAAATTCAAGAGGCTAGTGTTTCACTTGCTTAACAAAATGCAGCTCACCAACAGTATGATCTTTATTCTTTGGATTTAATATCATATTTATGAAAAATTTCCATTAAGAAAAATCCCTTCAAAATAATTGCACAGTTCAAAGCATAGTTATTCTTTTCCTCAAAATTGGTTTGCAGGTTTATTTCTTCTCTATTTCCCTAAGATTTCAATAAAAGTAAGTTTGTGCTGTTCTGCAAGTAGCTACACAGAAGAGACCACATAGCCTTTCAGGAGTGGTCTTGAAGAAAAGAGATGTAAGAGCCTTAAACCCCGTAGTACTCTCTGTAAGCCTGTGTATCTATTTTGTGACATATTCTAAGTCTGTTGTATCTGATTCTTTCCAGAGATGTATAAAGCTTTTTTTTTTGGGTTGGTTTTTTTTTTTTTTTTCAGCATTAGGTTGCTGGTGTTCATGTGTTTGCTTGTATCTGTTCTCAGGGGCAAAGACCTTGCTTTGTCTGTTTCACGGTTTTGGTTTCTGCTTCTGTACACTTTTCTATATTGCTCTTTTGAAGCTGACGCAGACCTGCAAATTTGAGAGATCTGTGTACTGCTGACATTAGTCTTGAATGAAGTGACTCTTTTTTTTTGTCTTTTTAATAGCATTTGATGGGATATTCACTAATGTCTTCTGCGACATAACTTTGTTATGGCTTTCTCTGGGTAGTTACACTGGTAATAATTACACCAAACATAATCTGTCCTTATCACAGAGGCCACTAAAATGCAATTGCAATTAAGTATGAAGGCATAAAAATATACACATTATCTTGCATTAGACTAATGAAGGCACACTGCATCAGCTGCTGTCCCCCGTTTCCAAAGCCATCTCAAATTTGAGTGTATGGTATTCTTTAAATAATATGGCAGGGGTCCTGGTTTGGAGATCTCCAAGGAGAGGCCAGTTTCCATGCGGAGTGTTCTCACAGCTCTGTAGGTGTCGGTCTCCTGGCTGATGCAGTATTGAGTTACTCTCCCAGCATGAAAGTAGCAGGAAGTGGGATTTCACCATCTGTTCATTGAAATTTAAAAGCAGGGTCCTTTTCTGTCCATGTGTGAGAATAGAATGCTAACCCCAAGTTACTGGCCAGATAGATACTAATCTAGATAAGAAGATTCATCCAGATTTTTGTTTTCCCTGCTGTTCCAATTGAGTTCCTTCTCAATGTTTCATATGGCTTTGCACAGTTTCTCTTCAACACTGTGTATAGTCGACTTCATCCTACAGGTAGGTGGGGTGACCACATTTTGGGATGAAAGATGCTATTCTAAGTAAAAGGCGGTATCATAGTCAAGTGACAATATCAATAACCAAATGTGGCTATGTTGCAAAAAACAGTATTTTACAAGACTGTTTAGGTGATGCAGATTACCTGCAGTTAGTGTCATTTATGAAATGTGCTTCTTTATCCAGCATCGTCATTAGCTTGGGTTTTTTTGACTAGTGATATAGCAAAACTGATCTTGGAATAGTTTAGCAGATTCTGAAGAACTGTGAACTCGATACATGGCTAATGGACCTGTTTATTTTCAGACAACCAATAGGTGGTGATTAATAAAAGCTATAGATCTTCCCACTGAGAATGAGGGGCTCCAGTTACTCTGTTGTGAAGATTCCTTTTTCTACATCATTTCTACTTCAGCCCTGTCTAGTGATCTGCTGAATCAGGGCCAGCATGGTCAAAACATGTCTAGTATGTTTTTATTCTAACTACTGTAGTTGTTACCTCTGCTTTGTTCCCTTCCCCGTAAAAAATACGAAGTTTAAATTTGATTACCTCTGGCCAGGTTGTCAGGATTTTTATGGGCTTTACTTCTAGATAGACTTCTTAGTGTAAAAAATGCCAGGGGAGGATTAACTGTTAACATTATTCATTCTTTTTAAAGAAGCATTTCTCTAACTAAATTGTTTAGGTCACAATGGCTTGACCATCAGTATAATGTAATTCTGAACAAATTTAATATAGTGACAGTGTACTATACTTCTGACCAGAGCAGTTATGTCAGCAATGTCTGAAGGTGCAGGTTAAAGCCTGACAGGTTCCTGACCAGACTTGTCAGATGTAGGACACCTGCAGCTAAATGCCCCGTGGTCACTTGAGGAAGGAGGGTTGGAGCCTGGTTTCCTGCAACCTGTCTGCTCTTGTAGGAGTCCAGAGCTGATTCATTTGCTCAGAACAGCACACATCATGAAATCTTTAGAGCTGATGGGATGCACTAGGCAAACACAGGCCAACCATCAGGGTCATGCAGGTGGCAGTCATCTCTTCTGGTACACAATAACTTGTCCAAAGCCGCCTCGTTAGTGTGTACAAACTGAAATTTGTATTAGACCTTAATCTATAAAGCACAGAAGTGGGGTGGTAGCCAAAGTTCCTACCCAAAAGATGACACGCAGTGGTGGAATCCGGAAGGCAGAATGCTGAAAATCATGTGGTCAGAAATGGTGCCCAAAGCTCCTGACCAGCAGGTTGAGGTCTAGCCAATAGAGCATGCTCTCAGGCACAGGTCTAATAATATAATCCAGTAGCTAAGAGTGAGCAGTTTCCTGCAAGTAAATTCACCAGTGGACTGGTGGGTGCTAAATGAGTTTGGCAAAACACATTAACCTGCCAGCTCGCACTTCCGTTTCCTTACATCATACTGTGTATCACCATGCTCAGAGTCCCTTTACCCCTTGACATGCCTTTCAGGGGAGTTTGGATACACAAGCATGCATAGAGCGGCCGTCAAATATCAGTCCTGCTATAATTTCAGTAATTACTTGAAATTAAGAGGTTTGTATTTCTGAATGGCAGGATACATCACTGTGTCTTGGAAACGGGCATTGTCTTCAGATGTGGACAAACAGGTTGGGTCACGTGCCATTTGCCACCATTTGGCAGCTAATGGAGACTATTGCTGTAAAGACTGCCTTTGGAAAACCCAGCTAAGGAAAACCCAAAATTTCTGCCACCCTTCACCTTCCACTTTCCTCCCAGTACAGCACAGCATACTGGAACAGGCAAAGAAATCATAGTTTAACCTTAGCATTTCTGAGTAGCAGTGTTTTGTAAAAACTAATCTTCCTCCAAGTCCTGGTTAGGCTCAGTTTATCACAGCAGGGTTCCAATGTGTAACATCTTATTTGTTGTCACGGAAGCGCTGCTATAGGCTTTGTCAAGAACATCCTCTTCTCCCTCTCTCTCCCCAGTCTCCAGCGTAGCAAGGAGAACTGGCAGAGTGGCTCTAGAAGTCACTGTCCTTCTCAAGGAGTCTGAGTTGAACTGTGAGGGAGGGGAATGGGATAGCAGGGAATTTTGATGTTGGTAAAGGGGTACTAAGTTTTATGTTTTCAGACGACCACTTCAGCATATGCTATGCCTGCCAATACAAGGAGTGGCTCTTGAAACTGCCCTTTGGCATAAGGGTCTTTGACATGTCATTGCTTAGAGAGGTGAAAAAGTTGTGTAGCAGATCACTTCTCCTCATCCCATGTTCCAAGGGAAAGCTAGACCCATAGTAGGTAGGAGGTGAGATTCATTAGTGGCTCTTCTCACTGGTATAAGTCACTCGGTAGGCATTTTCATTCTGGACTTTTTTCAATTTAGACTAAAGTACTTTGGAAGCAATTTAAGCCAAACTGGAAAAAGCCACTTTTATTCTGTAATAAGCAAAACTGCCCTAGGCTGCTGTGGCAGGGTAACTGTCTAATGCCAACCAGTGTAACTGTAATGGTTTAACTGGAAAATTCTCACAGTAAACAAGTTTTAAGTTTATTAATGTACAACTACTGTCTCTAAAAAACACTGCAGGCTCAGACACTGCCCACAATTGGTATATTACTTGGCAGTCCAAGGTCAAACACACTCAGCATGTTTGCAGTGGGCATGCTGTATTAATAATTATATACAGTAGTATCCGAGTGTGTAGCATGATGATAAAATGTGGTTCAAGGATGCACTGTGTGACTTTATGTTCAAGGGAGAGTTGTGTTCTTAGCTGCCTCTAAAGTGCTATCTTGCTAAAGTTTGTAGCAGTTAGTTAGCATTAACTGTCTGCTGTTTCTCATCACTACTTTTCTGGGGTGGGATAATGTGAAAAATTAGATAGCTTTGCTCTAAAAAAGGCAGCAGGTCTAGACTTAACATTGCATGGGGATCCTCCACCCCAATTTGGGGGGTTGGTGAGTGTCACATTTCACATTTTTAAAGTGTGCTTTGACAACCGAGAATCTGGATAAGTGCAAAGAAGGAATAGGACTGAGGAACGACTAAGAACAGCCTAATGATCATCAGCCATCAGAAGGGTAAAAGCAGCACAAAAAAGAATGGGAGCTTGGAGATCCACTGTGAGAACAGGGAAAAGATAGGAACAAGGGATGATAGGAAAATAATTGCTATTAGCCAGAGCAGATGGCAGGGATTTTGAAAGCTAAGGCTTGAGAGGAGTGAAAAGGGCTGGAAGGCCTGTTTGTCTGTTAGGAAACAAAAAGGGACCTAGCTAGGTAAAGCTCAAAGCGGCTTTGGGTGATGGGAGGTACAAGCATTCCTGAGTGATGTTTGGGAACCTCTCTGACCTCTTGCAAAAACCATGGAATGAGACTGAATTTGCCTCAGGAAGGAAAGAAGGTTTTGTGGTGGATGGCTGAATTATTTGATGAAAAGACTTCACAGGATTGCCTGTTCAAAAGCTGGAGGGTCAGGGAGAAGGAGGGAAGCCTGAGCAGAGAGTCTGAATGAAGTGGGATGGTGAGTGCTCTCTACCTGGTGTTGCATAAGATCAGGAAAAGAGCAAAGAAGAAAGCTTTGCATAGGGGAAACTGGTTGTCTTATTGCTGGTGGTTGGGGCTTTACCCACTTGAGTCCTTCTATGAGCAATAACTGCATCAAATTTGTTGCAGTAGCAATCAGAGCCCAGGGCGCTGAGTAAGCTTGTTGCTGTAAAACCACACAGTAACAGTAGTTGCCATCTCATTTAAGGGAAGACATAACAAGTGCATTTAAAAGCCATCAGAAACAGGGGAGAAGGTGGTTCAGTTTCATAGGCTACACGTGTACTTAAATTGAGCACTTGCAAGTCACTTAATTTTTGAAGACATTACAATAGATGTGTCTCAGTCTCTACTGGCCATCCACCTAAGCTGCTCTCAGTTGGCAACTTCCCTGTTGGTATCTGGGCATCATTTTAAGTGAGCACTTAAGGTTGAGTATCAAGGGAAGGTATTTATAGTTTCAGCAGAGTGGGTTGATAGCTATTCCAGCCCCAGATGGGAATTGGGTTACATGACAGATCAGGCTGCCTTCCAATTTTATCCAATACTAGTGATAAGAGGAGGGGGGAGGGAGGACAGCTGCAACCGTATAGTCCTTCTAGGGTTAAAGATCCTAATGCTTTAAAGAGAATGTCTAAAAGAAAATTTCTTTCTAAAATAATTTATGGAAATGCCGTGCTCCCTTTGAAGGTTCCATGTCACTGCATGGCACTACGCAATGTTCTCTTTCTTCACCTGTCAGGCAAGGACCACCTCGAAGAGTCTCACTGCTGATTACTAGTTAATTGTCATTAATAAGTGACAACTGACATTATGGGGGCTTAATGCAGAGAGAACAGAAAAGAGCCACAGATATTCTAATGAGCTGACTCCTACGTGCCCTCTATTGTTGTCGAAAATGAGGAGCTGTCGTCATTGTTCAGGAGATGGGCTTCAATTGCTCTGGAAAAATATTCTCTTTTAATTTCTTTATGCATAGATAATTCCTGGTGCACTCTCTCCCTCTCTCCGTCTGTCTCTCTTGCTCTTTCTTTCTCTCTTATACACACACACAGGGACACACACACACACACACACACCTTTCTATGAACACAGTGAAAACTTCCAGTGATTATATACAGTATGTATTAAGACACAGTAAAGCTTTTTAAGTACTTTGATTTAGATACACATACGTGCAAGCATATGCGTATGCACATACACACAGACTATCTACACATGAATGCAAATCACCAAGACATTTATTTTATTTTAAGAGTCAGGAAAGGGGTGGGCACAGAGAGCTTCACTAAGAAAAGGAACCGAAAGGGGATGGTCAAGACTATATGAGGTGATGTATGAAGTTAGGATTGAGGAAGTCCTGTTCTGTTCCTACTGCGAGGAATTTTGAAATGACAGCAATGAGTGCACACAGATTTCAGACACAGGTACCTAAAATTAGGTCCTTGCTCTTAATTTAAATAGTAGCTTAACGACTTGATGATTTTCAAAGCTGTCAAACAGGCAGGAGCTCCCAGCGAGGCGGTGGTGGCTGCGGATGCTCAACACTGCCTGCTTAAAGTCAAAACCATTCTTCGCACGCTTTCTGAAGCTCTCAGCCAGCAGAGGGCCAGAAATTTGGGGGAGATGATTTAATTAGACATCCAACTCCTGGCTGCATTTCCTGAGAGCTTCAGGAAACTGGGAGTTCCTCTTACACAGGACAGGTATGATCAATCCAGGATAAGGTGACTTCTGCATGGTGCCAGGTGAAATGTATGTATACCTACAAAAGAGACTCCTCTCTCACTTTTCAGATTTGGGTTAAGCAGGGTTGCTGAGGGTGCTAATGACAATCACCTCCAAGAGCCTCTCCAAAAGTCAGGAAATCACCCATGATTCCTGACCTAAAAGTTTAGGTGAAACAGACTGAAGCCAGAGGTGTTGTCATGATGATGCCAGCTTCTCCTAGCTTCAGCAACACAATCACCTGTATGAAATCTCTAAGTACAGCAGTACTTGAGGTCTAAATTGTAGAAGAGGAATTTTCTATTTTTACCAGTAAGTATCCAAGAGTTTCCATTCTGCAGCAATAAATTGCAGCAATGTCTGTATTGCTCTCTAACATTCAAGGCTGTGTGGTTTTGACTGCGAAGTGGCTTATCCAGGGTCTTTCAACTATCTGCGCAAAGGGGAGAGCCCGTCGTTTTAAGAGGAATTTCATTTCCATTGCATAGCTCAAGTTTAAAACTCAAGACTCACAGGAAAGAAAATGAAAATGAGATGCCTCTCATATTGTGCTCAGAGCAAAGACATTCATTAGCATTCTCTGTCTTACTGCCTGCCAAGGCCCAAACAAAAGATACAGTCTGGAACAATGGTCTGAAATGAGGAACACAACTGAAGCAGCCATGCAGGAAGCCTGCTATTTCCCATGGTTCAGAGACCTGGAGCCAATATATAGAGTGTCCTGAGCACATGTGTGGAAGTGGAAAACTCCTCAGATGACAGTAGGTCATTTTATTTTTTTTATTTTCTTCTTATGCTGGGTTTCTTATTGAAGTCAATGGATGCCATGTCTTCCGTTGCCATAATGCAACTTGATAGGTCCTAATTCCCAGCTCTGTGTGTGGCTTTGGATATGACCTCTTGGTGGCTGAACCTACCTGTCTTTTAAGGAGATGAGATAATGCCTGTATGGCAGAGAAGACACATGCTGTGATCTGTGGTGAAAGAGTTTGTAATAATGCGTAGAAAGCATTTCTTGATGTTACCAGTGTCTTTTCAGTTACTGCTCTGTCTTTAAAATTTCCTGTTGGAGAAGGCAGTTGAAAAGATCACAATCCAAGCCATTTCAGTTCCTGAGGCAAGAGGTCAGCTTGATGCTCTTTGTGGTGCTCCTCTATCGTCTTACCCTCTGGGTTAGGAAGCTCCCCACCGCCAACCACTAAGCTCAGTCTAGGGTCACAGCTGCCAGGGCAATTTCATATCCAAATCTATCATAACAGTTGTTACTGTCATCATAATTCTTCCCTTCTTGCTTCCTTTCCAGCTACAGCCAAACAATTTTGGCAGCTTCTGGAACTTCTCTGCCTCTGGACCCAAGCAAATCTGATGGTAGATAACAGTGATGGGCACTGAAGTTAGAACATTGAGTGGAGCGGGTAAAAGTTGGAGTCCTGGGTAGACTGGGTGTTTTATTGATTTTAATACTACTGATCATGTTAATGCTACTGGAATGAAGCAAAGATTGATGGAGTTGTTCCTCAGCGGAGTCATTCCCTTCTTTACCGAGAGTCCTGCAGCATAACCTTGAACAATTGTTCTCCTGCCCTATTTACTTCTTCCCTCTCATGTGAGAGTCATTAACCTTATTTTCATTGCATATGTGTACTAGAGATTGTAACTCAGACCTCTTAGACGTTTTAGCAAACACTTTCAAATGACTGAGACTCTGGCTGCAGTACTCTTCTTTGAATAATTTACAATCATTAAAATGACATCAGACTATCTCCAGTTCTGGCATTCTTTCCAGTCACTGTCTCTCAGATGTCTATGTGGGATGAAGGTAAAGCTGGGTCTGTAATGATGGATGTCCCTTGCAGAAAGTGGTTTAGAATAATCCAGGGCACACAACAAAGCCAGAACTGGAGATAGTCTTATCTCACTTTTAGAGCTGTAAATTATTTAAGGGAGTGCTCCAGCTCCAGGAAACTGAGGTTATAGCAAATATTAAGCTTCCTGTATGGCTATTTTTCTTGTGTCAGGTGATGTGGCAGAGTTTACTCATAGACATTCAGGGGCTGTGGAAATAATCAGCAAATGAGGAAAATATTTCATTTTCTTTTGCTATTTCTCATGTCAGATTTCTAGAGAACTAAGGCTTGAGGTTTAGGGCCCTTTGCATTGAATTCAGATCCATAAAAATCCTCTTGATGGCTAGGAAACATTGCACTAAACTAATAGATGCATTGTCAATAGAGATTATTACGACTTCACAAAATGCTCCAAGTAACAAGATACCATTTATCTAATCAAATGCAAGATGCTGCAATCCAGTGACTGTTAATAAATAACTAACTCAAGAAACAACGTGATGAAGCTGCAGTGCATGAAGCACTCTGTGATAGCTTGTGCAGTCTATCTTGCTTCAGCTGGCATCGAAAGCTTGCACATGCTCCCTTCTTTCCTCACACGTCTTTGCCTGATATATAAAATACACGTGAAACCAGGCTAGGATAAGAAATACCTATATGTACTGCTGATACTTAAGAGAAAATTTCTGCATTATCTTGGAGGGGGCTGCTTCAAATGATGAGCGCCCATGGCCAGCATCAGCAGAGAAGGAGCTCCTCCACAGGGCAGGGCAGCAGCTTCTCTACCCCATAGGAAGTCCATACCTCTCTGCTGCCTACCTTGGCAGCTCTACAGAGCAAGCTAAAGCTAGTCTTTCCCTCTCCTCCTTCCCCAAGGCAGCATTGAAGCCTCCAAAGACACATGCAGCCAGTCAGTGAGGAATGGGCACCTGCTGTTTCCCATGGGGAGATCCCTCCAGGACCCTTCAGTCACTGCAGAGCACGTGGGCATCCCTGATCTGTGAAGGAAGCATGGAATTCTGCCTCCTTTACTAATCGACACAGGCACAAGGAGGAAGAAGAAGAAAGAAAGAGATTTGATTGTTCATATCAAAGCATTAATTTGAATTTGGAGGTGGAAAAAGTGTGGCTTTTGTTCTGGTAACGACTCTTGCCTTTGGTTTCTTTTTAACATTACGCTGACGGTAAGTAGGTAAAAATCATACTCATTTGTGAAAAAGCATTTTTTACGTAGTGTATATAACAATATCAGGAGATGGGGGTAGAATTTCAAAGTGGTACTTTTCTTTGGTTCCTTCCCTTTCAATAGCTGTTGTTTTGATTACTCTGTGCCTTAGGCTATCATTAGAATCTTTTTGTGTGTGGAAGTATTAAGTCCATAAATATGAAAATAAGCCTGTAATTGACCCATGGACTGAATTTATTTCCATTAGATTCTTCTGCTAGTATAAAAAGCACAAACTGGAAGAGTGATATTTATGTGCGTATGAAGCTCCCCAGCTCTGATGGTATATCATATATTTGATAACAAGGTTATGCTCTTAAAGGGACTACTCAGCAAGACAGGGTGGGGAAAACAGGTGTCTTATTTTAGTTTTGAAAGCAAAACTGGGTACAGTCATAAAATACATGCACAGCACATACCATTATTTTGATTAATCGGACTGCTAGGGAACAGCTTATAGTGAAAGCTGATCAGCATGTCCCAATCAGTCTCATTAGATTCCTCGGCAAACACCTGGAGAAAGGCAGCCAGCGGAGGGTACTTCGGAGGCAAGAGGAGCCAAGTGATCTACCACTGAAAACACCAGGGTTGCTACACCTGCTTGTGTGCTTTAATGGAGCTTTACAGTACGCAGGGTGGTTTCTCAGTTAAATGGGACATAAAGCTTGGCTGCCTTCTGTGGAGGCTGTGTGCTGTTGCCGTGCCCTATGCATCATGCGTAATATTCCAGTTGTTGCCTCTGTTTGTGGCCACAGCTGTAGTTCTGCTGAGCTGCTACATAAAGTTTTCCAGGGTTGCCTTTGTTTTTTTTTTTCCTTCTGGATTTTTCCACCTTCGTGCTGTGAGTAGGGACCATATGGCACAGCTATTACATCAGGACCTGCAGGCAATTCCCACTCAGGCAGTACACCGGAGCAGGGCTGCACATTGAGGAAGAAAATGAAGGAAGGAAGGAGGGAGGGAGGGAGGAGAGAAGGTGGGAGAGATTAGTTCCAAAAGAACAAAGTCTCAGAATATTCAGGGCTTATGCCATGATACAGGCAACTCTTCCCCCCTGCCATGAGCTCTGTTATCATCCGCCACAGCCCGCTTTCCCTGTGTGGTACAAGATGCTGGTATGGCTGCCTAGCCCTCTGTTCCACACCAAGGTCAGCTTGGCAGAAGGATCTCAGCTTGCAGGGTCCTTAGTGCCACAGCCTTGCTCTAGGAATGACTCTGGACAGCCTCCTCTGGCTGTATTTGGAAGCTGTATAGCTTGGCATGGCACGGCATGAAAAGGATATACGAGTTCTTAGATAATTGCCACACCATCCATCCTCCCCAGTCGGTTTCTTCTTTCTTCCTCATGTGCTGGGAACTGACGACTATTAATACAGGCCAAAGGGAATCATATAATTAAACAAAATATAATTGAGACATTGAGGGTTTTGTTTGTCTGACTTAAATCTAAATTTGTATCAAGGGGGTTAAAAGTAGAGAGGTCTTTCAACAGCCTTCCCATTTGTTTCTCCTAGTAGCTGTACCAGCCATTATTATCACTGCTTTGAATTAATGGCCAATTGTCTTATCATAGTTTGAGAAATATGATGGGCTGTGAAACCAAACAGCATTCTGAGTACCTAACACATCTAATTAAAAAGAAAGAAAAGAAAAGGTGGCAAATAAAATTGGTATCTGATCTCTAGCCAGTGCTGCAAAAAAGATGCAGGAGGCTTGGTCATGAAGCTCTTCCTCCATCATGCAGGAGGTCTCTGTGGTACAGGTTACAAAGGTGACCCTACAGAAATTACCCAGAATATCAATTACCTCTTTGGCCATGCATTCCCCTCCATGCAGACCTTCTTTCGATTATGTGGTATCTCATTACTTCATAGAGAAGAGAGCCTGTGTGCGGGATGGTCTCACATCAACATGTAGTTAAGTTATGCTTTTTTTCCATGGATGTGGTCATTCACAAATGACATCCAACCAGTACCGTGAGGGAGGAGCACCTTCTGCATTGCTGATTTTTTGCACTTCTTGGCGGATAAATAAAACAAAGATTATAATGTTGGAGAGATGTTGGCAACATCTCTTTTGAACTGCTGTGTGGTGTTGTGACCAAGTTCAAAGAAACCACTGCTCTACCCCATAGACCTCAGAAACCAGAGCAGAACTTGACTTCATGGTTGGAAAGCCATTAACAATCAGCCTGGCACAAATGGGCTTCAATTGCACATGTCAGCAACCCAAGCACTGAAGCCCTCTCAACTATGCTTCAGGTCAGGGTGTGATAGAAAGACAGGCTCTTTGTTGCCTTGGTGGGTGTGCTCCCAGCCATAGAGGGCAACTACACATCCAGCCATACAACCAAGGAAGAGGAGGCAGCAATATGTCTGGTGTGTGACCAACTACCACAAAGCTCCTGTAGATGTTCAAGCTACCAGGGCAGAGTAGCCTTCCAGTGCACAGCAGCTTGTGGTGCTGACCTTCATGATTTCACTCCAAAATTTGCAATATCTGATGTTGCTGTTCAGGTCTTAGTGCCTATAGCCAGGTGATCGGGGGGGAAACACATCTAAGTGAAGTTTCTGTCCCTCAGACTAGCTGATACAAGTTTTAGGATACCCTAAGGCTCGGTTGCAGTGAAGAAAATCAGTCCTCTTCTGCAAAGTCTCATAATTATTGGTAAGTTTTGTTGGTTATCTACTTTCAAACTACCATTTCAACCCATAACCGTCCTGCACTGTTCTTAGTTCATTATGCTGGAGCAGTGACTGGATGGTTATTTGGATGCAGTGCAGCCAACATGGCTAGACAAATACTATGGGGGGAAGAGCTGGAAACGGGCACCAGCAAAACCAGCGAAGGCAAGACCCTGCTGGTGTTGGTTATATCCAAGGGACAAGAGGGACACAAAGACATGTGACACCCGTTGGAAGGTCCCCAATACTAAACCACAGCAGAGACAGTGGCACACTTCTGGGCAGGGAGAGAGGGAGGCACGGGGAAGGGGCAAGAGCATCACAAATGTTGTGCTTCCTGTCCTGCAGTCCTTATGGGGTGGAGAGACATGCTCTTCCAACAGCTGTGTCAACATCGCAATGGGAGAAGACACAAGGCCGGGTTTTTCTGGGCCACTCTCCATTGCTCCTCTGGGGCTGCTGACAGAGAAGAGTGGGAGCAGGAGTGGTCTGTAGATAGTTAGCTTTCTACAGCAAGAGGCACATTTTTAGCACATAGTGGAAGAAGTAGCCACACAACTCCCATTAACAATAACGCAATTGCGTGTGTGAGTTCCTATTCACTGTACTGAAAATTTACCCCTAAGGGTCCACATAAATTTGAGCTGTTGACCGTGTGAAATGTTCTTTTATGGGCAATAAGGACACCGAGAGGCAGCTACATGTTTTCCTAAGCTCTGGCCACATACCAGTATTTGTCTGCATAATTCTTCAATTTTTCTTCCCAGATTCTTCATACAATGTACACATTGCTTATAGAGTGAAGGCAAAAAAATGGTTTTAACAACAGCATACTTTGTTATTAAATTAGGCCTTGGAACTATAATTCCCCATCTCTGTATTTTGATGAGAAACCCTCTACAATGTTATCAAACTAATATATTGTAGCAAATTCTATATCTGCTGCCTGTGCCACATATAATATGAACTGTATGAGAAAGAGCTAACTTCCTAAAGAAATTTTTTTCCTCTCTCTCTGTCTATTTCTCGCTAAGAAACAAACAGCTTACTGGCAGGTTGAGTATTCATGCTGCTGAATCTTACCTTTTATTTGATTATGTAAATGGAGAGGGACTGTACTCTGGTACATCCTGGCAAAATTTAATTTCTAGTTTATGCCTAAAACTCTCACCCCCTCTCCAAAAGATTAGCAATTGTCAATAATGCTGTGTATTGTTGCTCCCCCTCTTTCTCTCCCACTTTCTTTCTTTCCTTTTCTTTCCCCCTCTACCCCCCTGCTTTTTTTCCCTTGCAGTGTTATCAGGCTGTCTTTCAAATAACTAAAGCAAGGAGTTTTGCAATGGAGGCGTATATCCTCTCAGCAGACATGTTCAGCATTTTGAACTCTACACTTGTAAACAATGGACACGCGTATATTTTAAGAAGAAACTTGAAGTAATTTATCTTAATTTAAAACTGACTATTCCTGCTCAGGCTTTTTCTTTTTTTTCTCTTGGAATACTACACATGTAAATCCTCAGACAATCTCCTGGTAATTCATATTAATACACTTGGGGAAATGGTTTGGATTCAAAACAAATGTTCTCGCAAATGTAGTTATCTCATCCTCCTCATTTTCTAGATCTCCAAATCCAGCTGATTTAACCGTTTAACAACGGGAAGCAGTAATGGGTTTTCCCTGCAATGATGAGGAGCAGCTGCCTGGACCTAGGGACAGAGCTGTCTTCCTGTGTGTGCAAAAGGACCCGCAGAGGTGCCTGTGAGCACCTGCACTCCTCGAGAGGCAGAACCAAGGGGGGAGAAGGAGTGGCAGGAGTTACAGCAGGGATCCACAGGAATACTGAGGTTTGCTTGTCTTGTGGGTTATTCCCTGCCCTGACCCCAGGCTGATGTGCAGAAGTAGCGGAGAAGTTAAATAGTGAGCGGTTAAGAAGCCTAAGACCACCCTGTAGGTAGACTGACCTACTAGAAAAGCAACTCCCATTTTGCTTGACAAACACTTCTCTTGTTTCCTTGGTGGCTTTTCTTCCTGTTTGCGTTCACATGGTGAGAAAATCAGGCAAAATGGGTTTCTCCTTGTTAAAGCTGGCTTGTGGTGCACCAGATGAGCCTGAACACACCCCTGTGAATGCTGAATGGGATAGTTGTTTCATCTTGAACCTGGAAGTGAGTTTGTTAAAAGCATCATCCTGCTTTTCTTTCTTTTGCTTTTCCTTCCCCTCTGCACTGTCCTGGAAATAATAAACCAAGAATTCTCATGTTCTAAACCAGTGCACAGTTTTGTTCCGTATAAACCCTTATACTTGAAAATTAAACTTTAATTGAAAAATGGGTTTCTCAAGGAATCCCTAGCCAGTGTCTGCTCAATTACAGCACTGTAACAGTTGCAATGGAAAGCTGTTAATGTTAGCTGCAGTCCATGTGAAATGTGGAGTGTGCTTCAGATTTAACATCAGCATTCAAGGCCATGACTATGTTTTGATGCTCCAAGCAGGAGATTTTATGCATTTAACATCAATTTTATGCATTTAACATCAATTTTATGCATTATAGATCTTGCTGTACCTGGGCGTGGAAGTAACCATATGACTCTGTGTTATTCATTCTGAATTAACTGTGAACAAAATATTTGCATCGACTATTCATACAGTGGCTGCTTTTGCTATGTGTCTCTAGGTGGCAACTAAGTGACTCGGTGTCTTATTTGATTGGCTTTTAGGCAGAAGGCTTTACAGGTGCTATAAGCCACGAAAGGAAAGCGCTTTGTTTGGTAGCCGCATTGACTCACTGACAAAACCCTACATTACTGCTCACATCAGTATGGTGTAGGCAGTTTCATTTGTGATCCCTTGTTTGTCTCTTGAGCGAAATGAAGCTAACATGCTGAGAGCTGTCTTCGGCTAGTCACACTTTGGCAGGTATGTGTGGGTTGTTTTTGTGGTCATAAAATTTTGAGTGGTGTAGAGCAGCGAGTGTGTTAGAATGATACCTGATAACAATGCTGCATCTTTATGATGTGTCAGGCTCTGTCTGATAAATCCTCTTGGTTTCCTTTCTCTTCCTCAGGATGTTTTAACTTCCAGAGGAAACACTGATTTTTACTGCAGAGGTGGGGGTGCAACTACTCAGCCTATGCCAGGAGCAATGTTGTACCCTGAATTAAAGTGATCCATAAGGTAAGCAGGGGTAGTAGCAACATGGGAGCTTCCCAAAATAACTGTAGGAACCTTTTTTCCATTTTGTTATTTTCATGCTAATTGGAACTTCTTACAAAAAAAAAATATTTGAAAATAACTTAATCATCAGCACCTGGATGTGCACAGCACTTCCCACCCTCCACCCCACTGAAATTTCATAAGAGGTTTTAACATGCATATTTAGAAAGCTCCATCACAACAGCTCCAAAGTGGCTGTTACAATATTGATGTTGTTTTATACAGTCAGTTGTAAGTTATAGTCAAAAGGAAAGGTTTAGGGCAAGATATAAAAACAGGATGTGACTGAGTGATTTAGAACGAAGAAGGGAGGAACTCCTAGGAAATGGCACAACACTTCTCTAGGAGCAAAAGGAGGCAGAGGCTGAGACTGAAGGTGAAGTCCAGAGCAGCAGAAAAATGAGTGGGTAGGAAAGCAGGGTTGTGAAAACACCATCCATAGTCACTTTGGGGCTACAAAGCTTGTTTTTCAAAGCTGCCCACTCTGTGAAGAAAACCAGTTGCCACAGTGCACAGACTACCTGCTAGATGGATGAACAGAAAACAGTTCAGTGATGGCAACGCAGGGTCACAGAAATAACCTTACTCCCCGCCATGGGTAAAGAGACCATATTTGGGTGCAATAGCAGGTTAGGAAATGAGTAAATTGGGCTATCCCTCAGCTCTGCTGTTTATTTCTGTGAAACTCAGCAGTTTCTCATTCTTCCCTATGCGCTAAAAGAAGAATTCCTGCTTGCATCTGCACTGGCTGAACCTTTTCAGCTTTAATGGGTGCCCTGATATTCTGCTGCGTGCTTCAGGCAGCAGGTCCGCTTGCATTGGTCACAGCTTTCTTTGGGCTTACAAAGACATGGAGGAAAAACATTGCCTGAGCCTCTTCAGCAAGGTGAACCTCACAGACAAAGAGCAAACATGGGAGTCACCTAGACACAATCCTGCTATTCTCTTTTGTGTATGCTTGAAGATACTTTGGAGTAATGTGTTCCTCTGCTGATTCATTCTTCTAGGAGATAAGCAGGAACGCTTCTTTCAGAGGGAAGTGACAATGAGAACTCTTTTACTTTCTTTTCCAAACTACTTGTAAAAGGGTACTTTTTTTATTGTCGAGGTGGGTGCTTTCAGAGCAGCAGGATTTTAGATGTACAAGGCAGAAGAGGTCTTTTTTATTGGTAGAGTAGTCATGATGGTTTGGGAAGTGCAAAGGCTGTTCCTTCCATACCACATCCAAGATGCTCTCGGCTCCTCAGATGGGGAGCTGCTTTATCTGGGGTTTTCTGGCCATCTCTATATACATTCAGCCACTGCTTGCTCATCTCTCATCTCGTTCTACCTCCATATTGCTGCCAAGCAGAGATGTCTTGCAGTTGTCTCATCCACAGATCAGTCCACGGTGTAGGTTTCCAGCACAAAGCGATCTGTGACAGGCTGTACAGTGCGATCACCGCAGGCAGCCTGACTTCACATTAAATGTAATTCTTTCCATAATTCTTGTTGCTTATTAACACATTGGAGGCCTGATCCTGATTCCTTTGAAGGCGATGACAAAGCTCCCACTGAACATAGCGGGAGGTGAGGGGCGGCCTTTGCTGCTTGACAAAAACAAAACGCTCTGGTGCTGGAGTTGCTTGAGAAGCATAAATCCAGCAGTCTTCAAACTCCGTGATTTTTAATTCCCCTACTTTTTTAAATTTTAAAGCTACACCTCCTCATTATGGCACAATTCTATAAAAACCACAGAGCTGTGCCCCCAACCCTATTCCTGGCCATGCAAGTGGTCATCTCCAGGCAGACTGTGTGTGGTGCCAGGCGTTTGGCAGCAATCAGTGGCCCAGGGAGGTCAACTCAGCACCTCCTTCTGGTGATGGTGGGCAGAGACAGTGTGCTGCCCAGCCACAACCTCCACCTCAGTCTGGATGCTACTGAGTTTCCCACTAGGGCTTTGCCTCAAGCTCAAGCTCTCCTGAGGTTTTTGATCCTGGCCCAAGGCTCTGTCAAGCACCTGGGCTTGGGCAGATGGCACCTCCCTGGGAAATAGCCATGTGGGGAGCCTGGTGGTGGCTGAGAATCATGTCTCTCTCCATCTCTAGGGCCACCGCAAGAGACACGCACCTCTGCCCTCGCTCCTTGGCAGCCTCTTTGTCCCTCAGTCCTCCCATCCCTCCCTTGCAGCCCTGGGGTTTGCTTTTTGAGCAACCTGCCCGCCTGATTTCTTCAATCACCTTGTGCAAGCAGAAATAGGACTGTAATCTGAGCGAGCCCACAGCCTCGAAAGCCGCCTGCCTGCTTCACTTGGGTTTCAACACACTGCCACCTCACCTATTGAGCTAAATTTCCCATTACAACTTGAATTTAAATATTCTAATAAATTTGTTTTAGAAACTCTTACAGCTCCCCTGTGCCATTTGCAGGGAAACACTCTCTGGGTTTTTTTCTGAGAGATGGAGATTTCTTTGTGCTTGGGGTGACTGATTGAATTTTACCTGCGCTAAATTATATTTGCACATTCTAGTAATTGCAAAGGGCCACACAGAGAAACAAAGCATTGACTGCCGTTGTACTGGGATTTCCCAGATGTATAATTTCAAATTGATATGAAAAAAACCCTTGCAATGCATTAATAATAGCAGAAAATGTAACTCAGTTGGCCAAGGGTGAACAGAGGCTTTTTTTTTTTTCCCAAGCTGCAAAACAAGCTACAGACCTAAGGTGACTAGCATTTATTGTTAGAATGGGTTTTCTATTGCATACCTTCTGAAACACAAAATAAAGATTTATACTGACCAACTTTACTGTATATAACAGATCTGGATCATACCTGGGAAGCAGTGTGGGGCTTTTTTGAAATGAAAGCAGAAGGTTTTTTGTCTAATTCAAAGGCATTTTTCAGTCATTTAGTCTTCTGGCAGGCCACCTGTCCTTTTTGTGCTGCTCAATATTATGCCATGGTTGGAAATACGACATTGAAAAGGAAATCGTTGGCAAACAGCACATACTTTTCAAGTAATGTCAGAGTTACTAGGAATGAGAGGTAGTGATGGTCAGTAAAGATACCAATAGTATACTTGCATGTTTATTAATAAAGCACGAAGATTAGCTATTCAAAGGCATAGGCCAGTGTCAGAAGACTGGTTTTCCCTACTCTCCACAAAATCAAAGGAGACCAAAAGCCCTGATACACGTTTAATAATAATAATATATCTAACATGTTATAATAAAGTTCTTATGCATACAGCTCTGCTTGGCTGCCTGATTGACTTCAAGATGATTTCTCACGGGTCTGGAGCATACACCTATGTCAAGAATAAATAGTTCACTGAAGCGATGAAGGAGGAAGAAGGTACTGGCTCGGGGGGAGAGGGATACACAAACTTTTAGCACATCCGTCTGAACAGTAACCTCAATATCCTGCCAAGCTGTGGTGGTATTTTCTAAGGAAGAGAAGGTACTCACAGACCTGAATTTTAGCCTTGGGATATCACTACTTTGGGATCTCAGTTTCTTAAAAAGAGGAGTTGTACACACCATTTTCCTGTTTTGTTTTGCACAGTTGTTTTTTTCCAGCACAATACTACCAGCAGCAATAACAAACCTCTATTATCACCACTATTTTTAATGCTGTGAGAAATTGTAACTGGAAGCCACCTCCTTGTCTGTGCCTTACAAGCACTTCTTTCCACTCAGACGCTGGGAGTACACAGCTCACCTATCGCTGCCTTCATGCTCTTGCAAATTTTAATGCATTATTAATAATTTTGTAACATATTTCTTCAAGCTCTTTAGCAGAAAATGTTATTTCAGTGCTGCCTCTGATAAGAGTCTTAGTCACCATGTGCACTATTTCCAAGCTACCACACAACCTGAGCTATTAATTTGTTCCCCCTGTTCAAACATGGGAAGGACCTTCTGAGAATAGTATTCCTCATTATCTGATCGCTTTTGTGAATCATTTCCTGGGTTTCTAGGTATATTATCATTGTAGCATAGACAGTACGGATGGGAGACCTATTAACTAATCTAAAACATGGTCCCTCACTTACCTCATGATGAGACATCATTTAATTTGTGGAATATATTCACTT
The DNA here is from genome assembly GCF_000696875.1 of Nestor notabilis. NCBI lineage: Eukaryota > Metazoa > Chordata > Aves > Psittaciformes > Psittacidae > Nestor > Nestor notabilis. The sequence continues at coordinate 45,927 of NW_009910776.1, forward strand.
CCAGATAAATCCATATTTGTGCTTTGGAAAAAATCAAACAACAATCACCAAAAAGCAGATATTTCCATAACTGCTGAAGAAGGCAAATCTGTCCCTTAGCTCAGGTCAACTTTGCCTATCCATAAATGCTCTTGCAAGATGAGGGTCCAGAAAGGCGATCAGGGAAGGTGCTGGGTGGGATAAAAGGGTCTTGCTCCCTCCCTTGCCCTTGCTGTGGGGTGCAGGAGGAAAAGACCTGATTAGCTGAAAAGCATTAGCAGGTAAATGATCTTTACTGTGTGCCCAGAAGCTGCCGATGGCAGTGTAAGGAAATGGTGAAAGGGAGTCGCAGAAGGATCTGAGAAGAAAAGGAGATTGACAATTTTTGACTGAAAACGTATTTGTTGAAAAATAGTGAGCTGACAAAACTGAAATACTTCAGAATAACATTTCAACTTCTTCAGAATGTCCTGATTTTTCATAAAAAATGTGAAATAGAAAATGCCTGTATAATTTTCTGCAAGTGTTAACATTTTTTTCAATTGACAAATCAAATTTTTCTCTCAATTTTATAATTGGATTCTATTTTATTTCCACCAAAAATCTGAAGGGGTAAAAACAGAAAAAGTGTGTGGGAGGAAACGATGGTAGGGTTTTTTTTTTTTAAAAAAAATATGTTCTTTCTGGAAAAAAGATGGGGAAAATAATTATTGCCTTACCCTCCCCCCAGGAAAAAAAAAAAAGGAAAAACCTTTGTGTTCCAAAATGTTGTATTCAGACAGTGCATGCAAATACTCAAGAAGGACTAAAAACCTTTTGTTTCTTTTTAGTACTACATATTCATGCTCTTGTTGGTGTATATTATATGAAATATAATAAGTATATGCAATCCTTAATAACTGTAATGACAAATTGCATAGCAGAGATTGTTCATACCCCATCTTATATTGAACAGGAACAAATAGGATTTTGTCTGCCCTCCCCAGAAAGTGAGGAGAAGGCAAAAATGCCCTCAGCACCCGGGAGCTGCCTGCGGGGCACTGACTGGGGTATGTGTGGGTGCCCACCCCTGTGAGCCCATGCATGGAGGGTGACCAGTCTCAGACCAGCAGAAAGGATCATTTTTGCAGGACTGGGAGATATTTGTGTTGTTCAGTCACCAGGGTGTGAGTCTGTCTGCCTGTCTGTAGCGTGTGTGAGCTGAGGCAGCTTCTGGGGGCAGGCAGAGGGATAATTTGGTCAGGATGGCAGCACTTCTGCTGCACTGGTTGCTGTTGCTTGGCAAGGAAGTAGAAAAGGATTAGAAAATAAATAATATTGGTGATACTCAGTCACTCGGTGCTCCATGAGAGAGGATTCCTCCTTATGCCTAATGCTGCAACAGCTTCAAGTCATGATAGTGAGAAAAAAAGCTGTTATTTTTGAGATGTACTTTTCTTTCTGGAAGTTTCAGAGTTACATGGTTCAGGCAAATAAACCATTTTTAACAACTTAGAGCACGAACCGGGGGGGTTTATATACATGGTGGCCCAGAGCTGATGAATCATAGAATGGTGTGGGTTGGAAGGGACCTTAAAGGTCTAGTGCCAACCTCCCTGTTGCAGGGACACCTTCCACTAGACCGGGTTGCTCAAAGGCCCATCCAACTTGGCCTTAAACACTTCCAGGGATGGGGCAGCCACAGCTTCTCTGGGCACCCTGTGCCAGTGCCTCAGCACCCTCACAATAAAGTACTTCTTCCTAATATTTAATCTAAATCTACCCTCTTTGGGTTTAGAGCCATTCCCCCTTCTTGTATCACTACGTGTCTTTGTAGAAAGGAAAGGGTACTGCTCTATCACCGCGCTTCTCCAGCTCTAAGTATTTTGTCACCTCTGATCTGGTTCACCATCTCAGGTTTTGCAGGAGATGAAGGAGATGAAGGATGAAGGAGAATCATCAGTCTCAGGTAACTGGCTTTTTTATATCCTACGGGGTAGTACCCATTTTATTCTGTCTTTTCTGTAGCTCAGAAATTCATCTAAAGACCTTTGCCTAGTCCCTGCTGGCATAGCTGGACAAGAGCAACCCTTGTGCTATTTCCATTGTGGATATTGTTTACTGTTCTTCAATTATCAATGTAGGGCCCTATCACCATCCAGGATTATACCAGGATGGGGCAGTGGGTGCTGGCTGGCTCTGGCAGTGCCGTGGCATGGTGAGGACAGGGGGAGCAGCCCAGTATAAAGTAGAAGGGCAGATGGAAGCAGGTGGTGCTCCCAAGGGCATGAAGAAAAGTTCTGTTAACCAAGATTTTTTTTGTCCTGAAAAGGTTATTGCTTGTCTTGGCCAGATGCATGTGACAGATAAAATTATATTCATAAAACATTATTCATCTCCAGTGATGGCTTCTTGTATGCCAGGGAAAAAAGTGGCAATTGCAAGGATAAAGGGAGGACAAGGGGGAAAGAGGAAACCCAGTGCCAGTGCCTGCAAATCTGTGTGGCTGGCCGTGACTACTGCAGCAACAGCTACAGTGAGAATACATTGCACTTTTTTGTTGACTTTTCAGTTTTTTAATTACTGGCAAGTTGGTAATGGCATGCAGAATCAGATCCTGCTTCCTTTCGCACTCCAGACACTCATGTCTTGACCACAGGGCCATAAAATTATCAGAGGGAAATATTATTGGCTGTAACCACCCCAGTAATATTTTTACAACTCCTGATAGACCACAAATCTATATTTAATAAGAAAAACGAAGTAAACACACACCCCATTCACTTCAGCTGGTGCTGTACATTTAACTGGGGAAACGCATTCATTCTATAAGGAGGCAGGAACTGCAGACTGTGCCTAGGAAAATATGCTTATTATATCCATAACTGGAAAAAATATAGATTTTTCTTTTTAGGTATTTTCATAAGTTGTCCCAGGCTTTGTCTGCTCCGCTGACCTCCTGCTAAATTATCGCAAATATTATACTCTACAAATTCATTGTAGTGGCACTTTCGAGGAAGACTTTTATGTTTTGAGTACCTTACACAACATAATTCAGAAATTAAGTCTTTACTGGTTAAAAAAATCACACCTTCATGGATTTGGATTCCTGAGGGTGCGTAACTCAGCTTAAAACACTCTTGTCTTCTCCACTCAGGTTTCAAGACAGGGAGGTCCTTCTCTTCCTACTTCTAGAGAGCTGTTAAGAAATGCCCAGATAGCTTTGAACACTGAGGAAAATACTTGCAACTACTGGGAAGATACTCTGGGGCAGAACAGAGGCTTATGGTTCATGTCAAGACCTCCAAAAGAACCTGTATTCCCTGTGGAGTTAGCTTGGACCGGGATGCTGAACTGCGCTTGGTTCATGTTCAAGCCACTACAGGCACTTGGGCTTAGCGAGGACACAGCGTGATGCTCTCAAGGTGGCAGAAGCAGGAGTGTTCCTTGGGTATTTTGCTTTGGGAGTACCTGCTTGGCCTCTCTGGGTCCTGGTGCAGAAAAGCTCCCTCTGTCAGCTTGCCCACTTGGTACCATGCCCTGCCATGCCTCCTAAGCAGGAGGAGTGAACTCCTGCTGCTGCCAGCTACAGTGAACAGTAAGGGTAAACAGAGGTGGTGTCAGAGGGAGAGGACATTTCCACCATGGTTTGTGATCACAGGAGATGGGGCAGCTTGCTATAGCGAGGAGGTATGTGCTAGAGAGTTGCATGGAGAGAGCCGTCCCTGGCCACCCAACTGGGTTTCCTGGCTGTGGATTGGTGTCTCTGAAGCAGGGCTAATGACACAAATCAGGGTGTAATTCTTGCCTGGTGCAGAGCTACATGGACTGGAAATTACACTTGCGTAAGAGTGGATGCTTTGGAGCAGCTGTGGCAAATGCCTATGGAACCCATGAGGACAAGGTAGGCTGTGCCATACCATGGCTAAGTTAATTCAGGTCACATCTACAGCTAGGAAATTTGATGTTGACAAGGCAACAGATAGTACCTTGCAATTATATCTGTTGCAAATACACCTGAAATTACAAAAGCTGTGCACAGCAGCTGGCAGGAGGTGGCAATTGGCTCCCGAGGGCTCACAGTTCACTTCTGACCAGGCAAGCATACGTGTCCGCTGAAGAGGATGCCACTCCATCAGTGTACATTGCTAGTCAGCCACTGGTTAATAGTGCACGTTCCACTGTCACAGATAGGTAGGTCTCTCCATGGACAGGCAATAGCCTTATTTCTAACATCCCATGTGCTCATTAGTAGCCTGTCTGTTTTCAGGAACCTAAGCCACCCTCTAGTATGCTGGGTCCTGAAGCCCTAACCTACTATTAGGTACCCACAGCTGATAAAATCACACAAGAAATGTTGCAGGATAGAAGAAGCCCCCAGTAGATGCCATCTATAAATCTGCTTACATGGTAGGCAGGACGTTCACATCACTCTGCATACCACGTCTTACATAGAGGAGCAGGTTACCTCTGGGAATGGGTTTGAAGGTGCTGTTGGTATCCACTTTTGTATCATGAGCTCTCTCCTATTGCTACTGATCTTTGTCCAGGCAAGTGGTCGTCATGAGGATGTCTGGTGCATTTGCATCTTTGCAAGGCCAGAGCTCACAGGTTGTCTGACACATCACTCTCCTACAGTGGCTGGAGGAGTCGTCAACAAGGCAAGTGCCCCAGTGCACTGTATGGCATTGGAACCAGTAAAGTAGCTGATACTGGGATTTGTTGCATGCTGGCCGTCTCAAACACTTGCCTTTGTTGCTGTTAGGCCCACATCCCTTGCTACTGTTCTCTTTATGGGCCCTCAGTCCACTTGGTCTCCATTGGCCTGCTTCTGTTGCTGCGTCCCCATGTCCTGGGCATCCAGTAGATGATCTGCTGGTCTGATGGGTCCTTCTCAAGTCAGGTCACTTCCAAGTCTTGTGGGGTGCTATTTCTGCCACAACTCATGTGAGGGTATTTCTCAGACTATCTTAGTCAGAAGACCCAGCTAAAGGAATGGAAAATCATATTGCTATTTCCTGCCTGCGCACAGGAAAAATGAAGTCTCTCCCATTTTTCATTCTGTAGCACAGGAAAGCCAAAAGTTGCTACTTTTATCTAAACCTACGTGATTGGCTGGCTGCATTGAAATACTGGGGGGAAGCAGTCTTTCTACTTGATCTGAAGCAGCTTTTTTGTTTTGTTTTGTTTTGTTTTCTTGGTTTGCTAGTCAAATGGGAAAAAATCTGAAAAAATTAATTTGAGGCCAAGTAAAACATTTCATTTGGCTTAAAATAAACATTTTCTTCACTATAAAATGAGATTTTCCAGTGTTTTCTTTTGTGAAGGGAAACAGAATTTCTCTTTTTTGACCCAAAATTTTACAGTGAAAAATCTCCATGATTAATTTTTATCTGTGGGATAGAATTCCATCCTTACTCTCTACTTTGTTCAGGGCTTTGGGGTCTTCGGCTTGACAGGAGCTCAGTGAGGACTCTGACAAGAAGAACGCGCCTACATCATGAAGCAGGAACCAAACAGGAGAAACCCACATCAACCTTTCCCACTCCATGAGTATCTCATTATGTCCCTTTTCACAATACAACTCTGCAAATAAAATCACCTTGAAAAGTGTAAGGGGAGTGTATGACAGAAACAAACCCAGTGGCACATGTTTATGAACAGATCCCCATCCTTCCTTGGTTTAAGTGCTGAAAGTATTTTTGTCTTATATTTCATGACTTGGACAGTGTTAAAAACACCGAAGCACTTTTATTCACACATCGATAGGAAGAAAATAAAAAATCACAGTGCCAGCAACTTTGATATCATATATGTGACAAACACTTTGATGCAATTAAAAAAGTGCTGTAAAGTATGGCCTGCTGGACCTTACAATTAACCACTAAGACATGGCCAGCACTTCCTGTTACTGAAAATCAGAGTATCTGAGGAACTGAGGCCTCTGAACATGTCCTTTGAAGAGAACGCATTGTGCTCCTGATAATAATTCTACCCTGCCCTGCATTTAAGATTGTCTACACTTTTAGTTCCTGTTGAAAAAATATTTTCATGTTTTGTCTTTTCATAAAGGCCAAAGGAGCTTGGCTGCTACAACTTTTCCTGAGGTATGTTACTGTGATATACTGTGCCATAAACTTCAAATGCAAATGTGTAGATATATTTGAATATAAAGGTCTTTTGCACAGTAAGAGTCACAGATGATCTTACAAACATAGTTGAGTCAGTTTTTTCCCCTGGAATCTTGTCTCTTTTCTTTAGCTGCAATCTCCAAGAGATTTGTCTTGTCCCAGCTTCTTGGTGACCAAACCACATGGTGAGCCAAGGACACGACTGTGATTGTGGAGCTGGACTGCAGTGCCCCTGTGCCCCACTCCCTTTGACACTGCCTGTGCTGCATCTCTGCCAAGATCAATAAAATGGAAATGTCATCTCTTCATCACCACGAAGGGGAGGTTGGTATTAAGTTTCAACAGTCAATGTTTGCAGTGACAGAAATTGATACACGTTTCTTGTGTTATTTCAAGGCTCGAAGCTGTTTGCAGCTGTGTCTTTATCAGAAATTCTTGCCTCTCTGCCTCTGTCAAAGGTTTTTAAATTACTTTATATTTGTAGCTTTTGAGCAGCTGGATCTCTCTGCTCATATGCTTTAATTTGTTGAAATGCAGCAACAGCATTGTGGCCAAGGTAGCATGCTTGAAAACATCTCTAGCCAGTCCTAGGTCGGGCTGAGTGTATGATGAAGTATCTCATAATACAGCCCCAGATTTTTGTTTTATTCATGAAGGCAAAACCTACCCTGACCAGTTCTGAAAGTAAGATGGGACTAAGATCTGGGTGAACAGTAAACATGGATCAAGGCAGCTGCATAACTTCTTATATCTTAGTCCTACCACCCAGCCCCCTTCCTCTCTGCACAAGCTCCTACATGTCTAACCGAAAAGCATTGGTCACCCAGTCTGGGGACAGCAGTAGCATCAGGACCCTCAGGTAACTGGTTCTTCAGCTGTAACCATGAGTAGCTATGAGGGGAAGAGAAAGCCTTTGCTGGTAGCTTGTTCACAAACCACCAGCCGAAACATATTCACATAAAGCATTTGTCAAACAAGCTGGAATAACAAATGTATATATAAAAAAAGCAAAGAATTCATTAACAGAGAAGAAAGCTAAATTAGTTGAATAAATAATTCACCACAAATTTCTCACTTCTATTTCGTACCAAACATTTGCGTTAACCTTCTAATTCTTCAACTTGCTGAAGCTCTCGGAGGATTAGAGCCAGTTGAAATCAGTGGCTATTAACGGAAGTAATACTCCAGGCTGTCTCTCTATGAGAAGACTCACAGCTAGATCTTATTTAATTGTGGGTGTTCATCACTCATACCCCAATTCAGGAAACCACTTCAGCACATGCCTAAGTGAAGAACACATTTATCTATTTTTTTCTCTTCTGATGGCTCTGTGAAGAGTTGTAGCTGTTGCTCAGGTAGATATTCTTCAGAAGGGACTTAACTTGTGTTTCAGAATACCTGGAAATGTCACAGAATTTTGAAGGAGTTTTTCAAATGACAAAACCCTCACAAATTTAGGGCACAAGACCACGTTATCAGAGTCACAAGTAACAAAATATTAAAGTCTTTGGTGTCTACAGGCACCACACACATCCTGCAGCCTCCTTAAAAGACCCCTCACAAAGAGGTTTGCTTAGCTGACGGCTGGGTGGAAAGCACAGGTTAACAAAACGCTGTTGTGCTGGTGCTGCCCAGTGGAGCTCCACATAAAACATGCAAATGCTAGCAAATCTGGTTCAGTTCTCATGCCCTGTGACTATTCCCTCTTCGCAGGCCTCCATGTTTCACTGAGACCAGTGCATTGGCTAAGCAATGCTATTTCTAATCATTCAGGTCAATAGTGCTCTATAGCTACTGCAACATTGATTAAACAGTTAAAATACAGCATTACGAAACCGATGAGAATACAGTACTTTCAAGTTACAGCTCACTACTGCTTCCAGTCACTTCCACAGAAAGCAATAAAAAGTATAATCAATGAATTGGGATTTCATCAGCAAGACTTAACCTCAGCCATTGTCTGTAACAGCGTTTAGGTTCTAGAGACCACGTTGTGACCCCTCATTACAGCTTGGATACAGAGGCCTTGGCTGAACCAGCGGTCTCTGGTCAGGGATTTGTTTATCATCACAGATTATTTTGTTTTTGCCATTACTGAATTCCCAGTGTGTATGTATCTTCTCTTTGTCTCTGCCATTCAGAACAGTCTCCATTTCTTGTTAATTTATAAACAGTGCAATGAAATCAAATGAGACTCCCGTAGGGCTTTCTTTCTATTGTAAACATGGTAATGCTCAGTGAAAACACTGAGGTATTTCAGCTACTAAACCCAGCAGGAAAAATAATAGTTTTGGTGAGGTGGTGGCAAGTCAAATATAGCTTTTGTTCAAAGTAACATCTAAAATATTTAGTTATTTTGTAAGCATCCGTCATACTGTTTTTCCCCCCAGGAAGAATTTTCTGGATATATCAAGACGGAAATGTCAGGTAAGCCTCTCCATGCACAAGATATACTAAACGTACATGTTCACTGTCTTCTGGGATAAAAAAAAATAACAGAGAGTAGCTGGGACCCTGTTTTACCTTTTGAACATGTGGAAGATTATGCTGAGTAGCTCTTTCAGTCTGTCCAAATAAAACAATGGGTTAAAATGTGCTTTATCCCCCTGCAAAGTTCTGCTCTGTCCCATCATCAGATGGAATAGCAAATTCACTTTTTTTTTCCCCCCAAAAATAAATCATTTTAAATATCTTCTGTTGGAACACAGTGACTGCTTCTTGCTTAAAAAAGGCTAAAAAATAGGAATTAATTACACTGACTACATAAATTCCAATAGAAATAATTTCTGTTTCTAGACATGGGACATTGCTCTTTATTATTTTTATGATGTTGCAGAACTACTGAGGTTATAACATACATTAAAAGTAGGCGCCAAGCTTTCTTAAATTAAAGGGTTGGCTATGCCCATGCCTCGCCTGCGATGAGGCAATATCAATCGCTGTGTGTACAAAGCGCCTGTACACCTGAGAGGTTACAGTGGACGTCTCTCTTCTCACTCCATGAAGCAGAAGCTCATTTTTTTGTAAAGCAGAGCAATGTGGCAGCAACACAATTGTTCTGCTGCGTGAATCCTTAAACAAAGTGAGATAGAGAGAACTGATAGACTATATTTAAAGTCTATAAAAAGTTAACAGCCTCTTCTCAATAATTATGTATCTATAAAAAATAAAGATGATACAGGGCCAAATCTTAATGGTGTTGAAGTTAATGTGATACTGAACACTCACAGGCTGTAGATACCTGAAAAAGTGGGTCACATGTAGCTTAGAAGCTTTACGTTGTATATTCTGTTCAGCATATGTCTGCTCAAATAAATTTTTTGTGTGTATAGTGAGCAAGTCACCTCTAGTATTGCACTGCCTCTGTTCATGCTGCCCGTGTTTCTGTGAAATCAAGGAGGACTGAAAGCCTCCCATTTGTTACTGTCTGATACCCATTTGTTTAATATTCAAGTGAGAGCAAATCTCCTGGTTCCATGTCTTTACATTTGCCTTTGTTCACATAAAGTCCACTTGCCTACCCAGGAGGGGAGCAAATGAAAGTGAGGACTTAGTTCCAGCTAATAGCAGTTCATTGTGGCTTTCTACTGGTTGTGTTGCAGGCTGGTTTCACCGGGCTGCCCTACATGGCTGTTACTAAGAACCTCCATGTCTGTGTGATTTAAGGAGCCCCAAAAGTAATCTCTGCAGAGATCAGAGTGAAACAGCATTGTGGAATGAGGGGAATCCAGAGAAATATGTTCCCTCTGTTTTTTTAACTGGAAACTCTGGTCCTCATTTCCTTGTTGCTTTTATGAAAAATTCAAAGTTATATCAGGCATTAAAATGACAAATTGGCTGATTTTGCCTGTTGTTATAAATATGGAGCACTATTTGCTTGTCAGGCAGCTTCATAATTAGCAGAGGTCTGTGTGGTATCAAGGCAAGAGATCATGAGATCAAGTTTCATGTTTATTCCACAGCCAGCATCTTCCCTATTGCTAATGAAAGTGGCTCCCAGGGACTGGCATATCTGAGCCTGGCAGCTATGTAACATCACTCTTTGAGCTTCACTTCCACCCCAACCCTCATTCTCATTTGGTTTTTGATCACATCCCGTATTTATAAGTATATCCTCTTACAGAATATGTTTTCAATAGTGTTTTTTAAAGCAAAACAAAACAAAACAATACGTTTTCTAGTAATTTTTGTTGCTGGTAAGCATACGCGTGTGTTTGTGGGGTGTGTGTATGTACTATCCTGGAGCATGGTGGGCTTTGTTACTATGTATAGGTAGGGCATGTGGGTTCATGAAGACATAAAAAGCCATCAGGTTCCTAGTAGTTCACAATTTGCCTAATGTTTCTTCCCAGCGCTGAAAGATTTCAGTTGGAGAAACTAAAATGTCTCTGAAAAGTCGCAAGGAAAAGAACTGCAAATAATGCAAGGATGGAAATGAGATTCCTTAAGAGATTCTACACTTTCGTTTGCTAAAATAATACTCTATGCAGAAAATCTCCTCATCTTACCTTTTTCCAGACCAGCCTTCACGCTGTTGTGACTATTTCTGTATAACATCAAGAAGCTGATAGTTCAGTATAAGCAGTAAGATCACAGGACTTTTGATACTAGAGTACTGGATCAGTTGTCATGTCATCACATACATATTCATAACCTAGGAGGCCTTGTAGTCGATTTATGCATAAAGGACTGATAAGAAAAAAATTGATTTATGATGATCTCAAAAACATGGTCTCCCAAGATGTATTCTGCAGCTTTGAGACCTACAGTTTAGGCTCTATTAATTTTAGAGTGCTGTCTGGAATTATCCATCTGTTTAAAGGTTAACTGTCTTTACACTTTTGAAATGGGTAGTTCTGTTTTGGTTCTTGCTTTGTTCATGCCACTGATTTATAAATCGTTAAATCTATCACTGCACAGGAAGACTGAAATTGGTTGCCAGATTACAACATCTACTTATTTCAAGCTTTCTTTAGCAACTTTTTGATATGATCTTAAATACTCCCTGTTAAGTACTGAAAGTGGGGAAAATGTTGAACCCAATGGCATATGTTGTACAATTCTGTCAATTTTATGCAAGTAAACGCTATTATTACTACACAAATGTGGCCATGTGCTCAGAGGAGCACATCAGACAAAGCCTTCAACACAGCACCATACCTGACAGACTCTAGCATGTGGTCACACAGTGATAGGTATGGTAGGGTCTTCTGGTTGAGAAAGAGCTACAGACAAGACCCGTAGAATTGGATCTTTTACTTATTTATTTTTTTACTAAAGCAGCCCATCTATAATGTTTTTTTCATTTTAGTAGTGTTGCTTTAGCGGCTAAGGCCTTACCTCTTTCCTGTCATGGCAACTGAGCTGGTCTTGCTTGTTTGGAAACTTGTTGTTGGAAGGGAATTGGGAAGAAGCAGGGATGGAGCTGTGATATGCGTGGGTTGCCTCCCAGCACGCACCCACCATCCCTTGCTTGAGAGTCCAGCACAGTCTGGAGTGAGCAGCAGTGTGGAAAACGAGTTTGCAGCTCATGGCTGCACCCACAGTACAGGTTGGCTTTATGGGGTTGTTGGCAGTAGTTAATCTATAGGTGACAAACACACAGTTCTCCATCCTCTCTTCTACAGAGCACCCTTCTGCCAGTGCTCTTCAACAGCTGGGCGGTTGTTTTCATTTTTAGCATGTGATCATTTGAAAAACCAATTTAAATGCATACAGCTAGCAGGGAAGACTTTTGTGTTGCATGCACATGTGTGGGTTTCTGTACTGCAGCTTCTTGTCAGTGCTACCTGAACATTGTGATAGGTACCTATCTTGGTCTTGGTAACTGTTGGGCAGTAGCAGTAGTGGTTTTATTGAAGTTATAATGCCTTGTGCCTGTGTATATTTTTTTGGTCCAAATTCTTGCAGATATATCACAGATTTTTCTGCAGAGCTAAGCTTTAAAAAAATCCCACTATTAATTTTCTAAGTTGATTTTGGACTCTTAATTAACTTTCACTGCAGCGTACAATCTCCAGCAGAAACTTCCTTTCTCAAAGCACAGGAGACCTATCCTTACATTCCCTGCTGCTTTTGGACAGATACTAACCCAGGAGAGCCATTTTGCTTGTCTTTCTTGCAGGATCAGCAAAAGCAGAAATATCGCCTGTGCAGTACCTCTTGTATATAGAATGAGTAGCTCAGCTTTAGCATAGTTCTGTGAGAAGATTGTTTTGCAGAAAAAAATGTTCCTCACAGTATTATTCCATCCCACAGCTTGAAAAACGCTGCATGAGCATTCATCATTTGGTGATAGTCAGCCATGGGTGAAGAAATTTGTTACATAGACTGATAAATGTTGAGCAACTACTGTTTCCAGAAAGTCATATTCAGAGGTTCATCCACTTAATATTCGGATACTTGGCATTTGCATGTGTAAAACTGGAGAAATTCCCAGGACAATGCCAAATAAATACCTTATGATCTGGTCCATTAACTTCACTGGAGAGGTCAGCTCTAGAACTATTAGAAAGTAGCATTTTGCCCATATATATTTTGCTTTTCTTTCATTTAAGATGAAAAATGGACAGGGTTTTTCCAAAGATGTTCAATTGTTAAACTGAATGATTTTAGTTTGTGTTGGAAACTGAAGTTCTCAGGTTTGAAGTTCTTGCATTTACAATGTAAAGTTGAAAATTTCTACATAAAAAGACACTTTATGTGAAATAAATTATTTAAATGAACTCCTAATTTTCCAGTGAAAGCCCAATTATGTTGGAAATTTTTTAACCATTTTCTCAAGAGTAGAATCCTCAAGAGAAATGAAATATAGCTGGTATATTCTCATAGAATCATAAACCCCCTCCAAAGTTAGAGGACTCCTCAAGAGCTCATCTAATTTACTTCTCAGAGTATTCAGTGTTACAGAGAGAAAAAAATTAATGGTTTAAATGATTGTAATGAAGAGTTTAAATTATTATCAATATATTTTAAACAAGCGTTGATTTCCAAACCACTGGCAAATAACTGTTTCAGTGTAACTTCTAATATACGACTTTTGCCTGAACTAGCTGCGTGATTTATTCTGAATTAATATTTCTTTTATCTAGTGCTTGGAGATTCCAGTTGGGAACACGGTCCTGTTGTTCCAAGGGATGTGTGGATACAGAATTTAGCAAGAAGCCCCCTGCTTAAGGGCATGTCATCCAAAGAAACCCATCTCAAAAGTCTTCCTTGAGTCATACCTCTTCCTAGAAGATTTCCAATACACTCTTAAGTATGTTTTTTGGCAGTAAATAGCATGTTCATGTTGAAAGAGAGCAACATTTGTCATTTCAGTTTTACCAAAAATTGCACACTATGGGTTGAGCTTCCCAATGCATAGCATCCATAAATGTAAAATGTCACTTTACAAATTGCCAATCTCTTCCTGAAGTGCTATGGTCTGTGAGCAGACAGGGTTTTGCTTTTTAAGCAAGAGGTGAGGTAAGTGAGATGATGTTGTAGGGGATAATTATGAAAAACAAACCTCATAGCTGCGATTGCAGAAGCTGTTGTGATAAATACAGGTAAAAATTGCAAGTTTGAAAATAAAAATGCATTTATTCAACAGCTTTCTGTGGCCATGGTGTAATTGAAAAGGATGCTGAGATCTCATTACTGCTGGAAAGGTCTCCTTACTATGCAGAAATGTGGACATAAAGCAACAGGGGAGAGCTCAACATTAAAAACATTGACCTGTTTCCTTTGGCTCTTGATTAGTCTGGGGATGAGGAAGAACTGCACACCTATGTGGCAATCTCATGTAAATATTGACTTCTAGGGAGCAATGCCATCCTGCCAGCTTGCAGCGGTGGCTCTGTTTGTTACTGCCAGATTGTGGCATTTCAGGTAGTGGCTGCCCTGCACGTGCAAAGTTTCATCGTTTCTTTAAAAAGGTCCAGATACTTTAGGCACAGCTTGTTTTCCTAAACCAGGGTATCTAGGGCCATCTGAGACACCTTGGGTATCCTGCTGGTCCCTCAGCTGCCAGGTCTGGTATTGCCTGGGTCTCCCATAGGTCCCTTGTCATATCGCAGTTAGCATGTGGATTCTTAGGACATCTCTAACTACAGGACCTTCTTATGTCTGGGCAACTAAAAGATGCCCTTTATGTCTCTGTGTTTGAGAGCACAGCTGCCACACAATAGTAGAGCCATAGGAAAATAAGCCATCAGCTTCCGCAGTAGGGAATGCAGTGCTGTGAGCACAAATGGGAGATTGCAGGAGAAAGGGAGGAAGAGACAGGTGAATGTACAGCAAAGTGCAAGACCTTGCCTGCCATTCCCATGGTCCTTGCAAAGATCTGTCGAGCTCTCAGGCCAGCACCCCACTGTGAAAAAGTGCAGAGTTAAAGCAGGTGGCCCCAAGTGCAGCTTTTGAAGTTTGCAAGCGAGAGGTGGAAATTAGAAAATGACAACCACTTTCAGCCCAGACCCACTTCTTAGGTGGGGCAGGAAGGGCTGCAGAGGGGAAAGGACACTTTAATGTCCAGAAACGCACCAAAGCTCTTTCTCCTGCTTCTGGACTCCAGAAACTGCTTATGAAAGAGCAAGGAGGACAGGCTGCACTTGAGCTGTGGTTCTTATGGGGCTGCTGCTGAACTGCCCATAAGTATGGCTGGCTGGAAAAGAAAGCATGACCAAGCTCATGGCATTAGCCTTGAAATTGTTCCTAATGGTTTGTACCCTTTCCCGATTTCAGATAATGCCTGTAAAACATGGCACACTAATAACAATTTCATTTGCCTGAGGAGTACTAGAATTACAGCTGCGAGCATCAGCAAACAGTGCCGGTGGCCGTGAGCCATATTTCCTCTGCCTCAGATGCCTGGCTTAGACTTTACTTACTGTTACTTCGTTTGGCTGCCTATGGAGGGACCTGGGGAGTGGCAGGTGACCTCAAGTGCTTGCTGCTGCCCGTAATACGGACGTGGCAGCTGTGATGGCACCAGTTATCCACCGCCAGTAGGCAGCCTGAGTGTGGCCCCCAGCACCTGCAACACAAAGCAGCTTGCTGCTTCTGCTACCTCTGCTCTCGAGGCATTTGCACAGCATGTTGAGTCCAGGTACATGTAGGCAGCACTCGGATATTAGTCGGGAATAAACAGGCACAAGCTTGACTGAAACCTTATTCTACCACTCTTTCAGTTACTTTATACAAACCCTTTAACAACTGATGTGGTAAGGCTGACAGTCAAAATAAGTTTGACTTTGTGCAAAAAGACATACATTAGGAGGAAACTGAGAAAATGTGGACTTTTACTCCTGAAACAGGCAGAAGCTGACTTGTTACGATCCTATCTGCTAATGATAGTGTTGAGGTAGTGACCCGCCTGAGGATATTTTTCCAATCCTTCCACCTTCCCTCTGCTTCCACTCCTTTTTTGTGTTCCAAAAGATGTTTTCTCTCTGGATGCTGGTGCAAAACCTCTCCAGCAGTCCCCAGAACTTGCTGGGCATGTTTTTTGTTAAATGCCAGGTGGTGAAATAAAAAAAGACAAGCGCACAGAGACTTTTTGTTACTGTGATTAATTTTCATGTTCTTTCAACTCCTGATCCTGGCTGCATCCCGATGTGGAAGATTCAGCATTTAAATAGCATTCATGGGTTATTATTGATCAGGGGGGCTAAGGGGAAGTGCATTTATTCCTCCTGGATTAGTCCTTCTCCTGCTTTGTAATTATTTGTTTCCACTTGTAGTAGGTTTTGTTATTTAGTGTTTAAAAGTAGTTTAATTAATCTCTTCTGTTGTTGTTGTTTTGAAAATGTGACACACACTCATGAGATAGATAATGGATTGATAAAGAACACTTGAGGGGACCCTGGAGTGCTCATCATTTGCTAGGTAGGGTATGTTAAACATAATACTGGTAAGATCAAGCCCTCCAGGACAAAAAATGAAAGAGGCATTTAATTGGAACACTTAGCAATCACAAAACCAAGACAGAGGTTAAATTGTTTTGAGCAAGAGAAATTAATACATTAAAGGTTACATTTCCAACTGTGAGGCTGCAGAGCCAGGCTCTTATGCAGTGTCAGAATTACATAAGGCAGAAGAAATGGCTCTGAAATGATTGTGGAATCATTAACAAAAGCCAAGGCAGAGTAAGACATTTCCCAGCAGGAGGGTGTGAAGAAGAATAAAGACATGGAGAGAGCTCATTAAGAATGAATTGCAGACCATAAACATTTGAAACCACTAAGTGTGGAGTTCTATCTGTTATCTAATGACTCAGAAATTATAAAACTAGCAATGACTTTCAGAAAAGGAGTTGACTTTGCAGGAGGTTGTTTGCTATTATGAAAAAAAGGTAATTTTTTTTTCTAGTTGAGGGAAAAAAATAAAAATCCTTCATCTTTGTAAATCAGCACAATTTAAGCAACTTCAGCTATACCCCAGAGAGATTTCCTTCTGTATAATTACACATTGTCTCAGATTTAGTAACAAGGATGTTGAAATGGAGAAACTGCATAGAGGATGAAGGAAGAGACAAGAGGTTCATTTCTTACCATCTGACTGCAAATGATTAACCTCTTCATCTTTGAAAAGATCTAGCAAGTGCTGAGATCTCCCTAATTAGCGGGAAATTCATTTTCTTCATTTTGATTAAGGTCTAGACCAGTCTTTGCCTGATAAACAAATGATAGTCAAAGAAACAAAGGTGAATTAAATACACTGACCAAACTCTGTCTGTTTGGTTTATATGATGCAGCCTCAGCAGATCTACACAGAGTGCAGAAGGCAGCAGATGATCTGGCACAAGAAGCTTATTTTTAATAAGGGTGTGTATGGCACAACCATTGCACCAAGCTACCAGGACATTCCTCCAGTCTCCCAAAATGGTATAGAGTGTTTTCATAGAATCACAGAATCATAGAATAGTTAGGGCTGGAAAGGACCTTAAGATCATCTAGTTCCACCCCCCCTGCCACGAGCAGGGACACCTCCCACTAGACCAGGGAGGTGTCAAGGGCCTGTCCAGCCTGGCCTTGAACACTTCCTCCCTTTTCCTATGTATTGGATTTATACTGAAGAGGTTTCCAAACTAAGCATCCTACTGGATGAGTTGAGGGAGCAATAAGTCAAGGGGTAAGCAAGCAGGTTTAAAGAGCGGCATGAAAGCAGTCCTGAGGGAGGGAAAGGAGTTAGAGTTTTGGGGAGCAGAACTGTAAGGAAAATGGCCATTACAGGTTACTGGCAGATTATGGAGAAGTTAGTTAGTTACAAAAGCAGATGAATTTGATCTACTCTAAATTAATTCAGTTTTCAATTTTTCTGCTCATATGAAAATCTTTCATCATGAAGTTTCATCAGGACTTAAACAAAACATTTCATTTTCATTATCTTTCACTTTTAATCATTTGGTCCTGAAATAAAAGGTACCTTCAAGGGAAGCTTGTCATTCCTTGGCTGTTAAGATTCAAAATCATCAAAGTAAAATTTTAACAAATGATTCTTTAAAAAAAAGAAAATAAATATTGGTGAGAAGCGCAGATTCATCATAAATTCATGAGAGCTGCGGTTTACCTGAATTTTCTTTCTGAGGCAAACAAAACTGGCAACCCAAAGTGCAAAAATGGAGAACGACAGGCTCTGGGAGAAGGCAGACAGGGAAGGTAGGATGACAGTGGAAAGGTCAATAGCAGAATTAGCTTCCATACTGTAGGCACAAAAATTTCTCATTTGTGGTGGATGCAGAGATAGCTAAATGCATGCAAGGTCCATTTAATGGATCTGGTTTATAAAATTGGCTGCTACTTTCTGACCGGCATTTATTTTGATGGTTGAATGACTTATGGTTCCAATTAAAGGCAGCTAGATGTCTAACTCAGAGGCTATGGCTATAGAGAATAGCTCGCCTAGGCACAGTTTTCATCTGTGCTTGTGCTTAAAAAGTACACGTCTGATCAGAGTAAGAGCTATGAGTAATTCAGGTGAGCCAAAGTTACCCGCTTGCTGGCTGGGCTTTGCCCTCTCCTTGGAGAAGGGAGCTGACCCACCACTGCCTGCACCCGCAGCTGTGAATGGGCTTGAACCTGGAGGTGATATTCACCCAGCCCTGCTGTGTATTGGTCCAAATGGGAAATTCCCTTTCTGCAGCAAGGACTTGGCATGGGGATTTTGCTGCTGGAGAGAACGCTCCCCATGCCATCCCTAAGCCACGCATGTGGTGAAATGTCAGTAAACATTTTTCTGCTCCTAATATTTTGCTCCCCTTGGCAAGTACCACCTCTACCTGTGTCATTAGAGAGACGGCCCCTCTTGCAATGACAAGGGTGTGGAGGGGGAAGGCAGGGAGGAATTATATTAGCTTAAAATAGAGGCAAATGTTGTAGCATAAATTTGGTCCCTCCTGAAAAGAGTGCTTTTCTGTTGTTTCCAGGAGACATGGCAAATTAAAATCAACGGTCCTGGAAATGACTGGGACATACTAGGGAAAGGTGTGCAAGCAAAATGGCAAGAAAAGCATATGTCCTTTCTGTCATTGTCCGTCAACATGAAGTATTCCTGTGGAAGTATTCAAAAGCTGTGTGTTGTAAGGATCTATGTTAAGATCATGAAGTTCAGCTTGTCATTCAGACTTCAGAGAGGAGCTCATTTGTGAACAGAGGAAGAAAAGGTCTGGAATTCATAAGAATGGGAGGAAAGAAAAAAAACCCAGACCCTGAAATTTCTTTAATAAATAACTGGGATTGAACAGCTCCAGCAGGGAGACCAGAAGTGACAGTCAAATGTAACGTATCACTCAGGACACCATCAGGCATTTCCCTCCTGCTGCTGTTTGAGGATCTCTAGATGCTGCAGGAAGAGGTTTATTGTGGTGCAGATTTGCTGCAGAGTGTGCAGCGTACTGCAATAACAGAGATATTTCCAACGGTCTTTGCTGCAATACCATGTACTGTATGTACTTAGCTGAAATCAATGGGACATGTAAATGAGAATAGGCAGAATCCCTTCTATGGCAAGGAACAAAACATCTGTGCTATCCTAAGCAAATAAAAGGATCAGCTTGTGCAGGATACACAAAGAGCTGTGACCACACTGTACCGTGAGGGGTCTGTTGTGAAGTTGAGTATGTTTAATTTCCTAGTGGTTTGGGCAGGGCGAGGGTAACTTAGTACAAAGCAAGTGAGATCTTTGCATGCTTCTGGCAGTGAATACTAGGGAAAAGGCATAAAACAGAGGTTTGAGGAAAACCTCTGTGATAGGAAAGCAAAATCTTTAATGGGAGGGAAGAAAAGAAAGGTTGCATATATATAACTACTGAATAAACAAATTATATGTCGAGTCTAAATGATTAATTGCCCTGAAGAAATATACGGAACAGGCCAAACTGGAGAGAAAAGAAAAAGCATATTTCAAGGACAAGACAAAACCAGACCCTAAAAGAACCGCGGTTTTCAGAAATCCCCCCCCTTGAAATAAATGTCCTTCTAAACACCCACATGCCCCTGACTAAACAAAATTCAAATACTAAAGTAAAGCAAAAACCGGTGACTTAAGAGGGAGAGGAGGGTACGGAAGAGGGAGGGAGGGAAGAAATACACCAGATAAAGAGAAAATATACAGTGTAATATTTCATCTGCTGATATACCACAGTGAAACATAAACTAATCCTCATTCATATGGGAATATTCACTCAGAATTTACTTGTGGCTTTGGTACTTTTTCTTGACTGGTTAGATTCCAGGTCTTCTGGAAGACCTGGAAAATTTGAAAACACAAATGTAGATAAGAATTAAGTGTATCAATTCACTGCTGAGTTGCTAGTTCCTCCCTCTACCATAAAAAAAAATCCCACACCTTGCATGCTGCATACCTTTGTGCATGTATAGAATAACATAAATATGTTTAATGCAGTCTTACAGCCAGGGGTCATATGGATATACTTATATACATTCACACACAATAACTGGTGTTCAGTTAAGTACAAGGGGAGGGGAAAAAAAAGAAAAAGATTTTCTTTGAAGACCAAAAGTCAGACCCAAGGTAACAAAAGTAAAGCGTAATTTACCCTGTAGTTAAAAACCAAAGAAGTCTTTTTACTAGGGGGCTGCTGGTTCTATTCATGCCATTCCAGAAGAATATAAAAGAGACGCTTTGGGATTTTGAAGTAAAAATTCACAACAGTATGTCTTTACTTTTTTTTCCCCTTCAACCAAGACATCTTTTGCTGGAGTCCTTTATCTAGAGCTTTGTATACATATTTTTAATCCTATACAAAAATGATAGGATGTCAAGAAGGATCTATAATAACACCATTTTTTTTATTTCACTTCAAAGACTTGGCAATTTCTGATCCATGTGACATTCACACTCCTTCAGGGTCAAACAACATCTTGCAGCCTTCATAAAATGATTAAATATTTTAAACAGCTCCTGCTTATACCTCCATCGCCCCTCGAGACTGATACTGTTATCGTTTTTGTCAAAGACAGTTTCCATCCGCATTTGTCATTCATGCTTGCATTTATGAGTTATCAATCGCCACGTCAAAATGCAAAATAACTGATGTTCTCTGGGCGGGATTGGATGGTCTATCTGGGGCTTTTAATCAATGCTGATTTTTATTTTCCATACCCATACATAAATCTTTACCATTCTGGGCCACATATAATGCGTTTGTACAAAACGCAGTGACAGAAGCAGTAGTTATATTATCAAACATTATACCTCGGGGCTAACTGAGTATCAAGGGCTTTCAAAAGGGAACATTGGGAATTACTGTGCAGGAGAGATGACTGCAGGAGAGAATATAAGGGATCGGTTGTTGCCATTTATAAATCAACATCATGCAAGCTAATCCTTCTCACTTAAATGCAGCCCAAATACTTTTCCTGATACTCTGAAACTCAGCCCTATCTATTTTTTTTAAAGCTTGCATAATGCACACGAACAATGGTTATATGCATTTTCTTATTTCTTGAACTTTTCCCTAGGGATGTATATAGAAACTGTGCTGCCGTGTTGTTTTTTTTCTCCCCAAGGCCTACAAGCCAGTAAATATCCTCTTTTTAATCATACCTGAATTATTAGAACTCTCTCTGCCCCCATTTTTTTGCCTGAGCCACTATAATAAAAGAGAATGTGTTTCATTCATTAAAAAGCGTATCTGCCTCGTTTATTCAATGAAGATTGCAGCCAGCTGTAGAAATAGCTCATAGCCTATGCCAAGCAGGCTCCATGGGCTGGGTCAGGGATAGTTTGGAGTCAGGACTGCAGAGATGCTGTGTACTGGGTTCCCCATGAAAACCAGACTCAACTGCAAGAAATTAAAGGCGAGGGGAAATCTCCTGCCTCCTTTGTAGGGATGTCTGTGTGTACTGCGTGATACAGGTCCGGTTACCACATTCCTTGCCAAAGGGAACTCCCTCCTAGCTGGAAAACTGTCTGTATTGCTAATAACGGCAATAATTATTTTTACCAGTGTTGAATGAAACTGCTCAGAAGTCTCTCAAGAGAGACATGTTTTCAGGCATAAGGATGGAAAGTTTTGGGCTGTAATTGTGCTTGTGAAGTTCTTCCTTCTTGCTTTTGGTGCTGGGAGGGCTGAACTGAAGACTTGATATGATCTGTGAGATAAGGGGCTGTAAGTGGTGAGCAGCCTCTTTTCCTCTTCTTTTGCAACTAAGCTTTCTGCCATGGGACCAAAACATTTTTATCAAGTTTTCAGCAAAACATTTATCTGAATAATCCACTTCTATTATGTGATTTCCCCTATTGTGTACACAGGCTTGGAATAAACATGTTTATAAACCTTTTTTTACTGAACTGCTAAAGGACATTCAGTATGGGTATCCCCCAAAGGAAGGTTGCCAAAATTCTCTCCATTACAGACTAATATGGTTTATTCTTCATTAACTAGGACAAACTGGAAAGTCTTTGAAGTGCAGCCCTACTATCTCTGGGGTCACTCTATTTTATGTTTGTGACAAACTACAGTGTTTGCACTACGGCAAAGTAACCTTGATCAGCTATTCCTGCTCTGCGTTGGGGTCAAAGTGGCAAGTGTAATGCAAAAATTAGGTTAAGGTGACTAGAAGAGAGATCTTTGACAACACTTTGGGGGTACCCACCACCCTTTTCCAACATCTGTGAAAATTTCCCAGCCAGTTCTGTACTATACTGAAGCAGAAGAGGCACCAAAGTAAGAACATGGCTCAAAGTTTATTCTGTTAATCTTTCTGAATATCTATGCCAAACCCAAGAAGTACCCAGCTGCGAAGTGTTCCAATTGCCCTGCTTCTGCTCCTCAAATATGAGTGAAATATTATTAACCTTAAATCCCGATGCCTTCAGCACAGATGCGCAGCTTGCTAGGCCACTTCCTGATGCTGGAGTTTAAAGACCCTGGGTTGAGTTGGAAGAGCCCTCCTGGCATCCCCTGGGAGTCATGCTGGAAATGCTAAAGTGGAAAGGCAGCAGCAACCAAACCCCTTGTATTTGCAAAGTGGTCTGTAGTCACAATCACCTCTCCAAGTGTTTAGAGAGTAGAAAGCTTAAATGAAGACTAAAACATGGTTTGGGGACTAATAGTTTATATAGCTATGTGTTGAACAAAATTAATTAAACACATGGGTATTTTAATTAAGAGACGAGAGGTTATATTTTCTGAAATCCTTCATGTCCTTAAGTCTAAATTTCTCAGTCTCCCTCTGTTAATGATACAATGGCATTCACTACCTCAGTCAAGTTTTAGGCCCCTATATAACAAAGGATTAGAATGTTGGTTTACCTGCCTATGAACAAACAGCCATCCTGCAGCACTAATGCCTTTTATATCTCATACCAGTCAGTCTGAAGCTGATTTCAGGCTGACTTCAGGGAGTGCTCTAACTGGCTTAATTGAGGTGAGTTTTGGTAAATATATGTTTGACTGCTTTTCCAAGGCAGGATCCGCAGAGCTGCACACTTGCTAACAGCGTGGAAAGGCTAATGTAAAACTAAATGGGGGTTCAGTGTGGAGGAAACAGCCTTGCTGATCTGGTTATATGTGTAGGACAAGAGTTACGACAGCCTTTATATCTGATCTATACCTTAGTGTGCAGGTGGCCTAGGAGACTGGGATCCCTTCCTGATGGTGGCTGTTCCTGGCCAATCCTCTGGCTAGTGGGTCTCTTAAAGGGTTTCCTGCAGCTGTGCTGGGTTGAGGTGCCTGTCCAAGGCCAATGACCAGCTGAGAGCTAGGAAACCCTGTATTCCAGGTCTGGGCTTTTCCCCTCATCCTTCCTATTTATGATGTTGCATGACAGCAACACAGCTCTTCTAGGTGACCCGGAGTGCCACATTAGCAGAAATCTCTCCTTTTGCAAGTGTGAGAGAGGAGGCATCCTGCCCAGTGTGTGTCTGGTGGTGCATCTGAAACTGCTGCATAGGTGAGGGGGAACCCAGGAGATATTCCTTACCCCAAGAAGAGGTGGAGAGGGCTTTGTTTTGGGCTAGTCTTGAGCTCTCAACAAAACGTCCATCTGTACCCATTATATGACCCTGTTTGTGTCATCCCTCCTCTCTCCAGCTCGGTGTTCAAAGAGCTTGAAAGAAAGCTACCACACTTAGGACCCAAATCTAGTGCCTCAATCTATTCTGAATAGGATTTTGTGACTCATGTAGCCTTGCTGTAGTCAATGGGATAACTCACATAATACAAACTACTTGGTGTGAGTAAGAAACCTGGAATTCGGGCTCTACTATTTTGCTTGGATTCCTGGTGATGATCTTGTATGCTTGTTTGACCTGAGCAGTCAGCACTCATTTTTAATTCAGGTTTGGACTCTCTGCAGATGTAGCTAAATTCTCTTGGTTCTCCTGTTTCTGCTAATGGTTGGGATCATCAATGTTTTGGATCTCATTCGGTTTGTAATGTATTTTATCTGGCAGCTGTGTCTCCTGCACTCTTCTCTGGCTTGACTAGATGAGTGGGTGGTTCTCTGACTCCTGGCATGCAGAATGATTTCTTATTTTTTTTAAACTTCTCCTTTTGGCTTCCCATCCTCTACAGCGGAAGTCACATTAAATTCATTTTAAATAGCTTCTCCCAGTTTTGGCCTTCAAAAAAGATGGATTGTTTTGCATAATTTTAGTAATAAAGTGCATTTTCTTCCCCCCTAGGATTATGAGTAGCAAATTTCCATCTGTGTCAGAGACCAGTGATGCTGCTAGGCTTCTGGGACCCTTTGGAAAATACAGGCAAAGTTCTGACTTATCATCTTTATATCTGTCTGAGGGACTTGCTTTTCATTCAGTGAGCAGCAGATCATAAATGTTACCTAATGCTTAGATTTTGCTGTTTTAATAGTTAAAATTAGTGTCCATGGAAAAATGATACGGAGCTTCTCCACTACCTCTCCTTCTGCCACATTAATTACAAGAAAATTAGAAGGAATTACACCTTGCAATTTTGTATGTGGAGTCAACTTTATTTTTGCATGAGCACGGTTCCTGGGTGCCAAAGACATGAATGGTTAAATGAAAGCATTTGTGATTCTTTGTCACTGCTCAAATTAAATATGAACATAAAACTTCCAGGATTTGTCAGTCCAACCATCTCAGGGAAAATATCACAGCATTGAATTTGCATACAGGCTTCTACCAGGACAAAAATAAGTGACCTTCAGACGTGTTCTGAGCTGTGTCAGGTCAGGCTTTTCCTGCTCACCTTGCCCACTCCTAAAAGGATGAGGACCAAAACTTCCCGGAAGTCTTTTCGGAAGGAACTGAGATTTCATAGAAATATCCTTTGCTCATGGTTCTGACTTAAATAGTAGTAAAGATGCTCTATCTTAGGTCTTTGAGACAATTTGTAAGCAGAATGAGAGAGGGGTTTATTAGTTTGAAGTGAAGTAAGAAATCTCATTGCTAGATCACCAGCAATTTGCAATTTTGCTAAAATATGTAAATTGACAAGGTTTCTCTTTATCAAAGAAAACGATCCATCTTGGGTCATTTAGCAATAGCTATAAATACACGCATGTTACCAATATCTAATCTGAATAGCTGTTCTCATCAGAAGACACAGTACTTAAAGTGCTTAGTTTTTAGATCCCACTCCCTCCTTCAGTTTAACATCTGCAGTGTACAAATCTCACTGATTTTATCATAGAATCATACAATTGTAGAATGGTTTGGGTTGGAAAGGACCTTAAAGATCATCTAGTTCCAACCCCCCTGCCATGAGCAGGGACATCTTCCTCTAGACCAGGTTGCTCAATGCTCCGTCCAACCTGGCCTTGAACACTTCCAGGGATGGGGCAGCCACAGCTTCTCTGGACAACCTGTGCCAGTGCCTCACCACCCTCACAGTGAAGAATTTCTTCCTAATAACCAGTCTAAATCTATCCTCTTTCAGTTTAAAGCTATGCCCCCTTGTTGTATCCTGCTCTTGTAAAAAGTCCCTTTCCAGCTTTGTTGTAGGCCCCTTTAGGTCCACTCTCATTTTAGAGTCCACTCATTAAAGAGCAAGCCCTTTTGCTCTACGCTGCACCCACCATCCTGCCCTCCTAGTAATACATGCTGTACACCAGAATATGGAAGTTATTTTCTGGATTGAGGGATACAACTCTGAATTGGTTTTTTGTCTTTCCTTTTAACTATTATATATTCTCCCCCCCACCCCTCACTCCTTTAACCTAAGAATAGCTTTATTGGCTATTAAAGGAACAGACTTTTAAGTAGAATGATTCAAATAAACTAAAAAACTATTACTTCCCTGAGTTTAATCCATATAAGTAAGAATAGGGTTGAAGTGAAATTCAGGTCTGTGGCAAATTTCCTTTTCATTTCAGTGAGGTCAGGACTGCACGTTTAGATTCGTATTCTCTGATGAGATGAAATGTCATAGCACCATTAATTTTTGTTGATCCAAAAAATACCATCATCCGATGTTCTGATTCTAAGTGTCTGAAGGCAAACTCACATAAGGCTGGTCTGAGTGCAGAAGAATCATAACATGGGTGATCATTCTGAACACACCTCTTTTGCAGGAGAAAGGGTTGCCAGCATCACATTCCTGGGCAGAATTTACTGCAGAAATATTGGCTACATGTAATATGTGACAATTACAGTTAATTTTACTTGAAAAAGTGTCAGAATCGGCACATAGAAAGGCACAAGGATCTTACCAAGATATACTGATGTTTAAGTGAAGAAATATGTTACAGTTAAAAACCAAGGTCCAAACATCTTAAAACTTTAAATATGAAAAATGGAGAGTGTAAAAAAGTAATATGGGAGAACTGCAGAGGGGAAGAAGGGGCTGTGGAAGACAGAAGGTCTAAGGTAAGGTGAAATAAGTCTGATAAATGTGGAAGTGTCAATAGCAAGTAAACAGAAGATAGCCTTGCATGTCTATATATATATGTATGCGTTGGGGGATATTAAAAAATCCAAATGAATGCAGAAGCATAGGAAATCCAGTAAGTTTTGGTCATATACTTCGAAACAGTGAATCTGAACTACACACAGATAGTGTTATAGACCGCTGAGAGTCTGACTACCAGGAAATACTGATGGCTCTGCCTCATGGCCCTAAGGGCATCTGTTTATGGCATATGGTCAGCAAGAGAAAACCAGCAGTAGCTGAATAATTTGTACTCCTAGAGCTTTCTTACCAAACATATTACCTTCTTCATGTGTGGGAAGGACATGACCAAGAACCCTACAACATAGCACATAGAAACCTTTTTACTTCTGAAATTAATGAAAAGGTAGTTATGATTTTTAACACTGTTATAATTAGAGGAGTTTGGTTTCTCCATCTAGTAACATCACCTTCCGCCTTTCAGTGGGGGTGGGGGAAAACCAGCCAACTGCACTTGGGCACCAGAGTGATAGGAACAATGAGGCATTTTAAATAAAATAAAAACCCCTTGTTATGACAAGTGACTAAAACCCACAAATGAATGCAGAAGTCTGCTATTTAATGTAGTGTATGCTGATATTTAAGCAGGTCTATATCTGTCAAACAAGCCTCTTTTCTAAGACTGGCACAGACTGTTCTGCGTTTGGTTTCCAGAATCAGCAAATTACATTGGCAGAACAAAGCTGTCATATTTGGTGGTATTTTGTTACATCCATTATCTCACTTAAGTTTAGACATCTCTTAGCAAAATCAGATCCCACTTAAAGACTGCCTTATTTTGCAACATTAAACAAAGTGACAGGCTGCTTAAGAAAAAAAAAAAAAAAAGAAAGTTCATTAGCAAGCAATGAGTTGGTGGAAAAACTGCACGGCTGCTTCAGATATGAAGAATGAAAGCATGAAATGCTGTAACCTTTCCACAGCGGGCCAAGAGCATACATCAGGACTGTATTTGACTAAACAAGGGTATTAAATGGCTTCAATAAACAGAATTAAATAGAATGAAAAAAATCAAGGATACGTTGGATTTGATTAAGGAGGTGTTACCTCAAGATCTGCTTGGAAGGGATGGTACCATGAACCACTTATGCCTCAATAGTGACATATATGGAACAGTCATAAATAATGATACTGGAAAGTCTTTGCCAGCAAGAAGGCAGTAGGTATACAGTAAAACTGTGTGCAGGACAACCTGGTTTTGAAAAGGAAGGTTATGGCATGGTGTCTAGGTGTTTCTTTTGGATTTTATTTTTCTGAGGCCTACTGAGGGTCATTTTTCTCTTGAACAATGAAATTTAGTTTTAACTGACTCTTCAGAAGAATAAGAAGAGAGCTGCTATCCTGAGGTTAGTGGTTGAGGGTGACAGTGGTAAGTTGCCACAACTGTGGTTTATGTACAGATCACAGTGATAGAGCTGTTTCATTTTTAAACAACTTCCCATTTCCTTGTCATCTTGGTTTTTTCCTTGGAAGGGTGGACATGACCTAGTCTGGTGATGTGGGATAATGCACCCATCACAGAGGTGAAATGATATCACAGGCTGCACAGTCATGACTCAAGCATACTGTTTTTTGCTGGAGATAGAGCATTACTGGTACCTTTCTTCGCAGTTGCACTGCAAACGTTGAAGCTGTGATAAGCCTGTAGTAGTCTGTAGAGCATGACCATATACAGGGATGCCACAGAACAGTTGAGGAAATGTGGGATTTACTGCAGGGGTAAAAGCTCTACAAGCCTTACTGTGCACCCAGGGGAATGTACTACCAAATTATGGTGGCCCTGCAAGGTGAACAGTATCCCAAGCACCACCAAGGGCCTTTGCTGGGGCATATCTACGCTCAGACACAGGCTTCCACATTCACCTACAGAAACAGGAGTTGAAACATAGATATGTAACTTTGGTCACTTATTCAGCAGTTTTTAACATCTCTAGGGAAGAAGCATTCTTTTAAAAATTACTGGATGCTCAAAAAAGGTTAATTTCAATGTACTTTTACTCTCTGCACCTTAAATAGTACAAGGAGTTGCAGTGATATTATGAACCTGTAATTAGAGGGATGACCTATCTTTTCTGGTATTTTGAATTCACTTCTGCTGCAATAACACAGACAAGAAAAGAACTTGCTGGCCAACCCTGTCACTTTAATGAAATTCACACTTGAGGGTGTGCTCTGCAGCAGTAAGACTCACAGTTGCTTATGAGCATCGTATGACCCCCACTCCTGCCACATGCACATGCGAACACACACACAGATGCACACGCACTTTAGAGGTTACTGAGTTTATAGGCATGTGGACAGTACCTGTCTACTGAAGTGAGCAGATGATCTAGAGCTGACTAGAATGGTTAATAAAGATAATTCAAATTTTTGGACGGAATGCATTTACAACTGACAGCTAAAAGCTATGCTTGTGTGTGTGCATGTTTATTCACACACATGTGCATTAAGAGGAGCAGAGGAGAGAAGTGGCTTTTTTCAGAAAGTGAATAATGTCTTCGTTGATTTAATTAGCAAATTCTAGATGTGCTGACAAAGGAAATTTTCTTGGGAGATGCACTGTGTTGTGTCAGTGGTCTAAATGAATAGGCTGAGCCGAGTTCCTGGTAATAACAGATGAACAACACAACTCACCAAACCTCAAACAGTGCATAAATCAATTTGCTGAGAATTAACCACTCGCTTTAAAATTAGGGGTTACTTGACAGGGTTTCAGTGATTAGGTTGTCAGGGACCTGTATTTCTAGCTGGGATTTATCTTTCATTGATATAAGTACATCCCCTTACAGGCAACTGAGTGAGCAGGGGTAACAATCCAAAGCACCAGGCTAGTTAGGCAGCACGTTTTATTCTCTGTAAGTACTAGGCAGCATTTGGAGGTGGACAAAGGAGGGCAGAACAGGGACACTTATCAAAAAGGAAATGTGCTGGCTTTGTGAACTACTAATAATGCCCAAGATATTAGTAGGAGAACTGTGAATGAGGGGAAGCATTTCAGAATCTCTGCACATCACATGGCCCTTCTGTGCAATAAGGAGCTTAACAGTTTGTTAAATGAGATGCCGAAAAATGTTCAATTATACAGAGAAATTAATGAAAAGCAGTAAGCCACTTGGAGGTCATTTCATCTTGTGAAAGTTGAACATTCGTGTAGTATACACAGCCAGGGCCACCATTTTTATGATTAAACTTATATTCCCATATACTTCAAACAATGGCAGATGGTAGACAGAGCAGTGAGATTAGGTACATATGGTAAATGCGGGGGGGCAGGGGGGTGTGGGACAGACAAAGGAAAGGATCATAAGCTCTGACGGGCAAATCAGAATGTAAAAGATCAATAACATGTTCATAGAAATTGTCCCAGGAAATACCAGGTGTCATCTGTCAGGTCTATTTATTGCAGCATTCCTGTTTTATTTTACTTAGCCAGTGGGGAATGTCCATCCCCCTCACTTTCCTTTTACTGGCGATCTCTTTCACTGCTCAGGTACAGTTATTTTCAGATAGATTTTCTGATGCTTTCCTAGACAGCTTTGCAGGGTGATTATCCAAGCCATTCCAGTGATGTATTCCAGTTAGCATGGTCTCCTTTTGTGCTGCTTCACAGCTTGGATCCTCCTTATGGCAATGGCTCCCAAGTTACCATTTCTTCTACTTTTGATTTCATCTTGGGAGGCCTAACAGAGGAAATCACATACATGCATCCTGCATTTGTTTCTGGTGGAACCAGGAGTCTACACTCAGGAATAAAATCTTAGTTGCTGCAAAAGAAAAGCTGGTGAGCCCTAAGACAGTTAATGTAAGGTCTTTCAAAGCAGTAGGTCACCACTTGCTTACCATTACCAAAAATGTGTCCGGCAGACACGTACCCTCTTTGGGGCTTTCTTGTCCACCCCATCATGGAGAAAATTCTTTCTCTGCCTTAGTTTTCTCTTTCTTCTCTTGTCCTTCCTTTTGGTTCTCTGTCTTGCACAAACCGAATGCTTCCTGAGATTTGGCTGGACTTAACGTTCTTTCCCCTATCTTGCTGTAGCTTCTTCTCTAGGTTTGTCCATTCCTCCTCTGCAACTACTTTCTAATTTTCCCTGTCAACTGCTTCAATCTCATGTGATGCCTCTTTCATTCCCACTCCCTCCCCACGTGCTGTACAAGTCTCTGCTTTATTTTGCATTTCCTGCTGCTTCTCTTTGATCACCTTCAAGAACACAATAATTACTTCTAGGTTTCTGGGCTCTGGATGTTGTACATGCCTTGATCTCTAACTTCTGCCCTTTCATTTGCAGTAACTCATTCTTAGCTGAGTTGCAGGCGTTCATTTGCAGTCACTAGTTTACCTTCATTTGAACTCAGAGTCCCGGAGCTCCCAGATCAAGCTGGCTAAACAAGCAGCTTAGGCAAGCCTCATATCAGCCAGACATTTAAAAACATATCTCTGCTGTGCATTTAACCCTCCCAAATGCATGACTGTACTCAGTGACAGTCTTCATTGTGGTGACTCCTACCGACGTCCTCTGAGAAGCACCTAAAGTACCAGATGAAGTTTGAAATGTGTGTTCCTGTGGATACCAAAGCCTATCCTGAATATTGTTCGGTGTTGTTCATCTGATAGATTCTCATTTTTCTGATAGCCTCTGTATATATAAATTTTCCTTTGCTGAGCGGGGAGAAATCTACCAGCAGTGAGAATGAAGTAGCGGCTACTACAATGGAAGCACTAAAATCTCCTCCTGGTGAAGTCTGTTGGCACAATCAGGGTCATAAAATCACAACCTTTAAAATCATCCTGAAAATGGATACATTCTGTACTGCTTTCTGTCCTCGTTATGATCTCTGTCACAAGAACAAGTTATCCCTGGATCTCAGTGTCTGAGATGCTGTCTTCTCATTTTCATCAAATAATCCCTGTTCTTGTGACAAAAGATTGTAAGTAACAGGAACAAAAATGGCCCCAAATGAAGCCATTCTCATGACAAAGACTGTAATGAGAACAGAAAATGGCACAAAATCAATTCATTCTCATGACAACCTTAAGATTGTAATGAGGACAAGAAAAACAGTCTGAAATTTATCAATTCTTGTGACAACCCTGAGACAGTAATGAAAGCAGCAAATGGTATGAAATTGGTCCACTCTCGTGATAGACACTGAAACAAAACCAGAAAATAGCAACACGTTTATCCATCCTTTTGACAACCCTGCAAGTGGAACAAGAACAGAAAAGGTTAGGAAAATTAACCCATTCCTGTCACAAACAATCTGATAAGTGTAATAACCAATTGTCCTTTCCAAATGGTATAATTCAGCTGTTTGAGCACTGGCTTCATACTAAACTGGAGGAGTAATTAAGTTTCAGAGTATCTTCGAGCTTAGCTCACATTTGGTTTAGGTATAAAGTAGCAGGAACTAATGGTAAATGAGAAGACATGTGAAGTGAGTGACACTCACTGGTTAGAGAAGGTCTGCCTCTACTGGGTGCCTGTTGCCCGTACTGGTTTTTACCAACATCATTTTATTAGTTTTATTTTTTTGTGTGTATTCCTGGCGTTCACAGACATCACTCAGTTAGCGATGAGGTCCTCTTCAAGTCCCTTCTTTGGTGAAACAATAGCCAACCCTTGCCATCCCTCTGCAATCACGGATGAGCAGATGACATGTAGATGACATGTGGATGATATCACACTTACATATTTTTTGTATAAAACATCAGTCAGGGATGTGGGTGAAGACTTAAGAAATATGGGTATTAGTGCATAAAAGGTGATCTGTCTGAAGCAATTGGGCAGCAGAAAATTATCAGAAATTGGAAACAAACCCAAGAAAGAAGCAAGGCAGAATTAACAAACAATTAAAAAGCAGAAGGATAGGGGGCAGATGGGAATGGGCAAAAGTTACCACTGGGATGAACTCAAATATAAAAGCAGGTATGTTTGTGAAATGAAGGAGGAGAAAGCAGTGAGTAAGGAAAGCAGAGTAGCCTGTGGATTGCCAGCTCGTGCAAACAGAAGGAAAAATGCTGAACAGGAGGAGACTGATGCACTCAACTGCAAATGGCCACCACAGGGAAAGAAGCAATGAGCAGCCCCGTAGTTTCTGGACTGCAAGCTAAAAACCAATTCCTCGCTGTGTGCAAGAAATTTGATTG
>NW_009910776.1:78550-114428 GCF_000696875.1 Nestor notabilis
GGAAGGGAAAAAAGGACATTTCTCTCTCTTTCTCTGTCCTTTCCCAGCTTTCTTTTCTACCTGCAGCTAACTGTGAGTGCAAATGATATCATTAAGTTATCTAGCTATCTGACTGCACCCACAAGTCAGTGCCTGAAAGGCTAAATACTATCATTTGCACCCTGGGTTAATGCACTGGGGTGAATTGTGGGTGCCGAGTAGATTCCCGCAGAACTGGAGGCTGAGCTGAGGCCAATATAAAAATATGTCCCAAACGTTTAGCTGGCACTCTCCCGCCACTTGGATGACATCTGACCTTTGCTTCTGTGCACGTGTGTTTTTGAGCTGCCCAAGCAGAGAGGAAATCATTTTGAAGTCTCCTGCTATGAAAGTCAGTATCTCCCTGAGTGGACTGACT
This sequence comes from Nestor notabilis, assembly GCF_000696875.1. Lineage (NCBI taxonomy): Eukaryota > Metazoa > Chordata > Aves > Psittaciformes > Psittacidae > Nestor > Nestor notabilis. The sequence goes on from NW_009910776.1 coordinate 78,948, forward strand.
GTCCTCTGAAAAAGTGTAAATGCTTAACCTCAGTCAAGCAGGCTCAAAGGGCAACATACTGCATTGCTGGAGGAGGAGCAGAGCAGGAGAAAGTGTCAGCACGTACATATGGGAACTATTCCCTGGCTTCCTCCTGGGCTTTTGCTACCTTTTGTATTCACTCCTCAGATTTACAGTCTATTGGCACCTGCCCATGCTACATGAAGAGCTCCCCCCAGCATTCAAAGGCATGGATTTCATTATGCTGAGTTTTAAAATAAAAAACACGTCTCCACAAAAAAAGAGGTCTATCTCTTTAAAAAAAATCCTAAAAAGAAATCAGTTGTGAGAGTCACTGTTGCCCCAGTGCCAGCTTTATGCCTTCGACTAATGCGCTTCTCCAGGAACAGTCTTTAAATGAGAAGTTACGGCTGCTTTTCTGATTGAAACAAACTAGTGTTGATTGCTGATCAGCCATCTGTAAAGGAGGGCATCTCAGGAAGGATATGAGCTAATGAAAAAATGGACCTGATTTGAAAGTGTGATGTGCTTCATGCCACAGGCCAGTCTGAGTGGCATGAGATTATATCAGTGCAAGTGAGAGGTAGATTGAGAATAAGTAACTTCTGTCTTAAAGATTAAATGGCAAATTTGCTATTAAATGTGAAAGACATAAAATGGAATTAACGCTTTGAGGGTGTTAGCTGTGGTTATATACACTCTGCAAATGGCACTTCCACCCTGTCACTTGCATTGTCAAACTGCACACTCTTCTCATTGCAGCTCAATTAATACTCATTCAGAAGTATCAATTAAAAAAATGAGAAATGAAGTGTTGACCCTTAACAGCCACCCACACATCACCCACTTCACAAGCACATTTCGTGTGGCATTACTTCTCCAGATGACCTTTGCTACTGGTAAAATAATATTGATGAAATCATTAGGTTTCTTGGTAACCAATTGATAATTTTCATCTGGGTTGCTTGGTGCTGATAACATTACCCTTGCTGTAACTAAGAGATAAACGCTGTCATGGAAGTCCACGGGGCTCGCTGGACATTCCTGAATTTTATGCCCCGAATTTCCGAAAATCTTTGGTGCACAGTAAAATTAACAGGCCTAGCAAATGAAAAAAAAATGTTGTAAAAGTGGCTGCTGCAGTGTTATTGTATAAGGTGCGTTGCACTGTGCTTCGTTACGTTTTGTCTCATAATTACATTGCATCCAGCTATATGATCTTGCTTTGTGACATGATACAAAGTGACATAAGTAAAGACTAGGTTAAAATTCTGGATCTGGATCCAATCTGGGACCTTAAACTGAACAGCCAAAGTTGGGAAAGGATTGGATTCAGATTTTTTTTGCTTGGGACTGAGGCCAAAAACAAACTTGGCTGTGATAGCTCATTAATTTCGAAGCACCCCAAAATCTAAAGATATCCAAATTCAAAGTGGTAGGGTCAAATGCACCTCTAAATGTGAGTACTGAAATACAGATGAACGGAAAGAGTTGAGTAGGGTATTTGACTGTATTTTTCAGTTCTCATTCTACCACTAATTTCTTTTCTTTCTTTTTGCCAACTGATTCAACCTTTTCCTGAAATTCCAGCTCATTCAAATCCCTGGGATAGCTGCGGATGGAGATTACTTTCGCTACACAACTCCCTTGCATAGCCAGATCTTCAGTCATTTGATTCTTTTTTAAATTTCCTTGAATGCTTTTGATTGTGTGGGTGTTGCTGTACACGCCAGTATGCTTTGTGTCACTTCTTTTCACTGCTTTGCCATTTATGCTTCATACCAATTCCTTTCATTGTAGTGCAACATTAAATATTTTCCTGTGGATCTTAAACTCATCAAGCACATTGTTGGGGTTTTTTTTTTGTTGTTTTCTGTTTGTTGTTTTTCTTTTTTTTTTTTTTTTTTTTTTTTTTAAATTTAGTACACATCAAATGAGAAGAGTGTAATTCTGGCTTGGTCCTACCTCAGTAGTAGGAAGGTCTTCTGTGACCTTTGCTGTTCTGCTCAGTGGCCATCAGTTTTGCTGGAAGATAGTCTTGCTAAGCCTCCAGTCAAGCCTAAGTTAAAAGGCCAATGCATATATGCTGCATTTTGTCATTATGCATATCACCACCAAGGCAGACTATTGTAGTTTTCAAACAATAATGCTTGCAAGTCAAGATTGTCAAAGCTGCTTAAGAGATTCAGATACCCCATTGCCATGAAGCTAAGTGGGGCTGTTTTGAGATTCTCAGTGATAGTGTTTACTCTAGGGAATGCGTGAGAAAAACATTATGCATGTAATACATGCTTTCCAATGCAGATGCCTTGATGGAGGGGCCCTGCATAGAGGCAGGCAGATGAAAATGCAGAGGCTTAACTGAATCCTGTCAAAAGAAATTACACATGGTGATGGGCTGGATTTTTAAACTCTGCTTATTTTGGCAACACTCTATTTTTCAGTCCAATGCAGCTGAGATGGAGAACTATAGACTGCAGTGATATCAATGGCTGAAGTTTAGGTTGCTAAACATGGTCTATGAAAAGACTCTCTTGTCAGCTGTTTGGACCCCATCAAGACTAAACCATTTATGTGGTGATTTCCATGTTGAGAACTGCCTTTGTTTAATCCTAGATGCTAGGGAGGGAGAGAAAATTAAAAGAAACTAACAAAGGTAAACCAAAGAAGTTAGAATTGGGCAAAACCTACAAATAAACCCAAGAGCAATGACGTATGCATTACACTTTGGCTGAGAACTCAGACGAAGAATATCACAAAATACCAGGCACTATGTTCCCAGACTTAATCACCACCCTAGTTCCTAGTCTGCATAGCACTGTCTCTATGATGTCATTACTTTTCATTTTAGGATCCATGTCTGGTTCATTGCAAAGGACATCCTGTGCTGTGATGATGTATCAGAACAATGTGGTGGCTGTAGGCAGACATCCTGCTTGCTTATGTGTTGTGGGATGAAAAGATGTCTTGTGCCTGGGACAAGGAAAGTGGGGGAAGAAAAGGGTTGTCTGTAGGGCTCTGTCAAAGGTGGGCGTCATGCAGAGCAACTGGATTCTATCGTGGCTTCATGTCCTGAGTTTTCATGTGATGACAGGCAAGTAGCTCAAAAAAAAAGGCCTTCCACCGGGAGTCTGATATTCTGGAACCATAGCTCTGGTTGTTAATGCTGCAGACTTCCTACAGCCATGTGTCATGTCAAGATGACCTCTAGTCTGAACAGAGAAAGTACCATGAACATGCAAAATACTCTGAAAATCAGACTATAAGGTTTTGAGTTGGGAATCCCAAATTAAGTTACATATTTGAGAGTACTTATATTGATCTCTGTCTCAGTTTTTATGCATGTAAGCCAGAGACGGTGATTTCACATTTCTTCATGGTAGCATCAAAAAGGTAAATGGTGGCAAAAATTATAAACAACTGTTATGACATTCCCAGAAGCAGAAGGGGAGAAGAAAACAATAGTTTTGTATCCAGTGCAGAGCTGGACAGTGAATGAAGCCACATACTGGATGATGAGGATAAAATACTTAAATGAGCTTTCATGAACCCTATTCTTCTTCATTGATGAGGAAGATAACAAAATAAAATAAGACATGATTAATACATAAAAGACATACATAAGATGTAATTACGGGCTGTGCCATGGCACATAGGCAGAAAGAAGCCAAATAAAGGTTTGTTACTGACCCTAATACTGATTTCTTATCTTTTGCTCATTTTCTGGTGAACCTTAGCATTTTTTAATGCGCTTCTTAATTAAAAAATATGTGATTACAGATACTTGCAGATATACCTAGATACTCATACCTAATATACAGTTAGATTTGTATTTACATACGCATGGTTTTGTAGGTGCTGAAGGGACACTTCCATCTGGTGGGAAGAACGGCCTGTTGGGTTTAGCATCTCACATACTTACACTGTGTGCATAATGTCTCAAGGGCAAAATTTAGAGGTACTCATCAGCAGAACATGGCATTTGTAGAGACTGGAAAATGAAAAATATTCTTTATCAATTTGAAAAAAATCTTTCTAACCAGCATTTTTTAGTTCCTGGAGGTACTATTGCATGTCTCTGCATAACCACTGGTACTGGCTATTACTGGAATAAAGCAGGGAAAGGCAGGCTGATAGATGGATGTAGCTGCATTACAGACATTTTCCATAGTCACCCCTCTGAGGATGAAAGCATAAAAGAATGTGAAGGTGAAACTTAAAATGTGTATGGATGTTCCTCTTATCCAGGAAAGGACAACTAACAAAGCAGTTGGAGCACAGTATTTTCTTTGTGGGCGCTCCATCAGGCTTATAATGACACATCTTGGAATAGGAGAGTCACAGTGGACTCCCTTGCTTAACTATCGTCATCACTTACCATTTGCAAAATGGAAGGCTTTCTGATCCTGTGTCGGTGTGCGTGACTCACCCTCAGTGACTCACAGAGAACAGGCGCTCTTTTAAAGCAGTTTCGGTTAGTACTCGAGCCCTTGTGCACCATGTGGCATACAAAGTTGAACTGAAGCAGCAAGTTGTGTACTCCCCTCTGCCCTGCACCTTGCCCCTCACCCTCGGTTTTGTGGCAAGAGCCGCGCTGCAAGAGCCTGCTCTGGCAGACCAGGAGTTTAGGAATTACTCAGTTATGTTAATTGACGGGCAGATTGCTCCAAGCCCATCTCTCTTTGCTTTTGAATTGGTTCCAAACGTGATCTGTAAAGGGAACATTTCCAGTATAAATATTGGGTTTATTTGCCTCATAGTAGGAGATAGCATTCCTGTGAGACCTCAGAAGTTCGAAAACGATTATTCTGGCTGCCCAGTTTACAAATCAAACTGGGTTTTTCTGTAGCAAGGCTTACTCAGTCTGTGGACAAGACACCTGCCTCACGTCTCTTCCATCCTTTATAAAAGTTTTAGGTTATAACTGTTTCCAGAACAAAGGGTCATGAGTGAACGGATCAGTTTAGGGAATACACAAGTCGAATTGTCTTACTGGTAGAGTATTTGAAATTTGGACTGATTGTCACAGGCAGCATGAAAAGCAAGATCTGCATGTGGGTGCAGGGAGAAGACATATGAATTTCACAAAGAGGAGTTTATTTGATCTATTCTATGGCTGAATTCTTTATATTTGCCATATTAAGAAAGAGTGGTCCTTGTGTCTTACCCACATTATATTACCAGCTTTGGTGGATAATAGGATGAGTATTTTTTGTGGATAACAGGATGGATACCCAACCTCTGGGATTACTCACTAATTGTCAAGTCAAAAGCTTCATGAAATATATGCTGTTAAATGCCTGAAACTACTAGACTAATAGGGGAACCTATTCCTAACCCTTTTGGAGCGCCTGGGCCTGGGCTTAGACACTGGTAATTTGTAAGTCACTGACTCTTGAAGAGAGTTCTTCCCTTCTTATTTGTACTAATGCACAAGATGTTTGCACCTAGATAAACCCTCTGGCATCCTCCAGTTGTGAAGGTCTATTAATCAAAGAAGATGTAAGAATGGGCTGAGGACTAAGGAAAAAGAAAATTGTCAAAGTAATTTCTGGGACAAAACTTTGAATTCTCTTTGCTGTACTTGCATTCCTGTTTGCGCTCTCCATGAATATTGTAATAAATGAACGGACTCATAAACAAGAGTGTTTGTGGGGCAGGATTTTCAAATGGAGAATGGGTATGTCTGCAAAGAGCGCATACAAAACTCGTACATGGGAGTACCCTACCCAACAAAGCACTTATCAGCCAACCTGCAAGCAGAAATGAGGCCATGTGATTTGTTTGTTCAGACAAAACTAGCCCAGGCAGCTACAAACTGGTGGTGAAGAAGCTGCAGAACAAGAAATATGAGTATAAATTACTCGTTGTGGATCGTTTCGAATAATGAGCAAATCTGAGGAAATAATGACCCGTTCACACACAATCCACTTGGAGAAAAAAGCAGCTAAAATTGATAAAAATCTTTGTTACAAATTATTTGCTCTGCACGGGGTGTTGGCATAACAGACTCTGAAGCCTGACAGTGCTGGAATAATTAAAATATTAAAATGGCTCCATTTTAATCTTTGATCACATATTTAGATCGCGTTGCAGAAATGTCATGTTTACTCATGACTCATAATGAAGAAATGTAGAAATGTCATTATTAGAAACCCTGTTTTTACTGCATCACGTATCAAAATTTGCAGGCAAACGATTACATTTCCTTTTTCATTTTGCAAGCATTTGTTTCCTGGAGGAGCTGAGGCCCACATTTTTAAAACCAGAGGACCTCCTTATACAGGAAATCTGAGCCACCAGATGGCTTTCTCTTTCCTGCCACCCACCACCCAATATTTGGGATGGCTCCAAACTCGCTGCCAGATTCCTACTTCTCCCCTCTTGCTCTAGAAGCCTGGCTCCCAATTTTATTGCACCCAGAAACTATTTATGATCAGTTTTGTAGCATATATTGAGAAAGAAAGGATGAAAAACTTACCGCATCGGACCGGTCTTCTGTTGGTAAAGACAAAAACAGCCTTCTTCAGATCGTTTTGACTGCCTTAAGGAATAAGATCAAGTGCAGCCAGTTCAACGCAAGTGGAATTGAGGACCTGTTGCAATTAACGCAGTCCCTGCACTCATAGCAGTGGTGTCACTTTCCATTTGGAGCAGTGTGGCTGAGATAAGCATAGTGATGAGGCCAGGATAAAGCAGTCCATGACCATTTGCTTCAAAGCCCAAAAGAGCAGCCCCCTAAGGAAGAGAAGGTACTCCCTCTGCCGAAAGTCCTACAGGGTTCCTTTGATATTCCACTGGTCTAGTGGAATCGAAAGAGCACCGCCCAGGATCGGAAACACATAAATGAAACCATGATATCAGGAACAAAAAGGAGAAAAAAGTAAATAAGTAACTGAAATGAGGCATGCTCAGGAGAAAGGAAGCAGCAGGTGTTTACTTACCAGCACATCTGTTCAGAAAATGCTCCTTTAAATCCAGATTAAATATACAATTTTGAAGACTGAACTTTCTGGTAATTAAAGATTTCTACTGCATGTCTTTCAGAGATAAGCTAAAATAGACAAATTAAGAAAATCTTTAGTTTCAGATGAAGCATAATACGATTTTTTCTTCTAGTGTTTTCCATTTCACAACTGGATTGTTGCACAAGAAGTGCCTTGCAGTCTGGGATTCTTCATAGTGGCAAACTGAAAAGCTGAAATGTGGAAGAGCGAAAGTCTGCTCTTGTAAAGATATAGCTGAGGGGATCTGATGGAAATACCTGGAAGTAGAGGACTTTACTCACTGGGGAGAGAATAAGGAAGCACAATCTCAGTCGCCATGCTGTCAGATTTTTTTGGTTCTGATATTTTTTAAATGAAGTTTTTAAAACGAAGTTTCCCAAGGGATCACCCAGTGAAGAAGCACCTTGTGATGAACTGTCACATTTTTCATTATGGAATTAAAATGAATGCATGAAACTGAGTCTTGGAAAGTTTTTAACTAGCCAGGGATACCAATAATTGTGAGCTTTGAAAGAAAAGAAACTGCCTAATCATCACACTACTGTTTAATCCTAAATTGGCTGATTTTTAATTTATTTCCTATCTTGGTGGGAGCTAGCCCTATGTATCTATCAGGTCCAGTGTTTCCTCAGCTTCTTCTCTTTCTACTTCCCAAAAGCAAATAAAAGCATCTTTTTGCTCTGTAGTTATAAGCTGAAGCAATTACAACAAAATGAATAGTAATTTTAAATCTGCAACATGTTTTTCCAACAAATTTTGGCTTCCTGTGTTGGTGAGGATTTTGTGTGGTGATTCTTGGTAATCTGAAATCAGTCATTGGCATTATTGATTAATGTTCTTTAATTACTGAGGAAGGTGAAATTATATTAACTGGAGAGTGACTGCTGAGCTTCTATTATTGTCATATTTCCAGTGGGTTCTTGAGGTAGACTTAGACTTGTTGTTATTATTATTATTTACAGGAACCCTGGCTAGCACAACATATGACAGTGAAAAGTTCCCATTTCTATTATAGTTGGCAGAAGGCAGTTCTTTCTTATGATAATAATTCATGTAAGTGCCCTGGCTGAAAAGTGAAATTTTTTGGCCTTTTATAAAGCTGGCAAAACATCAAGTTTTGCTACTTTTGCCTTCTGCAAGAAATTGTCCTCATAGCTCCACTCAATGATAATTTGTGGCTTCTTACCAGAAAGCTAGATCTGTGTCACTTGTACAAAGGTCAGTGAATTCCAGCTCTAAAACATCTCTAGGAATACAAGTCTGGCATGGGAGAAGGTATTATACCAGATCCCATTCTATTACAGTTCATTACTACAGTTTATTCAAAGACTGATGTGATGCAAACAGTAAAACTAGTTTAGCTTTTCATAGGCTCACTTTTCTTTATTGCTCTTTTCTTTGGTTTAAAGCAGTCGATGACCCATCAATTTAGGATGTGTGCAACATGCCAACACACCTGATATTTTCTTGGTGTGCTTGATGCAGTATATAATGCCGTGTAGAGAAAAGTTTTGTAATCATATTTGCTGGTTCGCTGCATAAGGGGAAAGCTGCCCATGTGTCTACTCTTCTGGAGATGCAGAAATAGCAGGAGGAATGTTAAATATATTTTTCAGATGAAAATGCTTTTAACAGCCCCCAATTCTGATTAAGTGACATATTTACTATTACTATTAGAGGATCTTTTTAAAGTGACTGTAGCTGGTTTCATGAACACATTGATTCTCTGCTACTACTGACCCTGTCTGCTAATGCTTTAGTTTAAATGTCCATTACTATTTACATTAACTAATGGTTAATTACAATGGAATTCCTGGGGAAGTGCATAAGACAAGTCATACGAATGCCAAATGAGTGCATTAATGATTGGTGTTATCACAGTGAATACCAAATGATTTCATAATGACTGGGGAGGTAATATATGATGGAAAGAATTGCTCCCTGTTTGATATACTCACCACAGAACTAGGACTTGTTCTTGGACATCATTCAGAAACTGCAACATAGCCTGGAGGCCTTTCTTCCAGTCCTGCAAGAAGCTTGAACTGAAACTCAGTCCACACCCGTGCAGAGCAAGACATGTGTTGGAATTTATTTTTTATTGCTCATTGTTATGAATTGCTGCTGTGGCCCAAAGCGTTATAGCTCATGCTCAATGCGGTAGAGAATCTACACTTCATAACTTCGTTTGGGCCACTGAATTTGTGTCAATACTCAACCAATAATACAAGAGAAAATACTTTTACCACAAGGGGCTGAAAAAACTGTGTTTCTGGGCCCAGGTTTCTTTCAATGATAGTTACCACAGCCTTTCCACTCTAGTCTCGGGTGCTTTTTTATAGGACATTCATCATCATAGTATCTGTGGACCAGGTTGATAAGCTCATGCGTGACATCTGTCATGTGTTTCTTCTCTTCTTTAGCTAACTTTCGCCAACACACCATAGAATGAGCTCCATTGCTGAGAATCAGAACAGATCTCTGGGGAGTTAGGCATTTGTTTTAATAATCAATAGCGTATATAAGATTTGTTGACTGACAGTTGATGCCCATGGAGAACATGTCCATGCAGAACTAAAGCTGTTATTTTTGTTTTATGTGGAAGGTTTGTTTAGTCCTGGGGAAAAAAGGAGTTTTCCATTTGACCTGATAAAAATAGAAGTTTAGAATACTTCTGTCTAACTATCCAAGTAAAACATCAACTCCTATTCCAGTATATTTGGAAGAATAAATAGAGCAGGTGAGAAACCAAATCCACAGCCCTCTGCAATCATTTAAGAGTCTGTTCTTTGGATGACGCTCTATGTGAAGGGCGAAGTGCTGCACAGCATACCCAGGAATTCATTGTTTTAGGAGAAAGGCCAAGCACTAGTAGGCACTGATAAGTGAAGTGGCCTGTAGCACAGTGGTGAGTGTCCCTGGCACCGAATGTCTTGGCAGCGAAGACTATACATTTGCCAATTTTGCATTCAAAGAGCGGATTGACAAAATAATCTGATGGGTCCCTTCTCTCTTTAATTTCTGTGATTTAAGAGGAGGAGTCTGTGTTTAGTAACCAGTGGGCTCCAACTCCACAGGAATAAAGACATTAAATGCAATGTTTCTGATAACTACAAATTACCCCGTGACTACTGTAGCGCCTGGGACATTCTGGCGACCCACCGCGAGAGCTAATGAAGATGCCCTTTTATAAAGCGCAGGATTCCTGGCAGTTATTTTTAATGGGTCATGCTGTGTTAGAAAATCATGCCTGCAAGATTCCCTGGAGTGGCAGTTGGGATGATATTACTTTCAGTGAATCACAGCAGCCACCATAAGGGCAGGGCAGTATCTATGGCAGCAGCACCGAGCAATGGCGCAGCATCAAATGAACGGCTCAGCTGGTGACATCTGGCCCCTCTGATCATAACAAATCTGTAGTGCGCAGTACTCCAAAGAGTCCATCCTTCAAGATGATATGTTAAAATGAGGTGTCTTTTTCTGTTCGTCTTGGGTGACTATTCTGGCAGGCACGAGAGATCCTATTAAAAAATGCGGGAAGTAACAGATGAAAGTCAGGCTCCGAGGTTCAGCTCTCCTTGGTAAACAATTACTTTGCACCTTATCATCGCTGAATTTGGGTATGAAAGAAAGGCGTTACCTTTGGGAGACGCTCAGAGCAGGAAAAAAGATGCTGCTGTGGGCGTGAAGGCCCTGAGAAGCGTAGGTAGACACCAAACAGGGTGTTCAGCTTTCTCTCTTGAGGCTGGCATTTTGCAAAGGAAAATAAGTTAATGCTGGTCATTGCTTTCAAAACATGAAATATCATTACTAATTTCCTGCCTCACTGGTCACTTCATTGTATCAGGGAACATAACTTTTTTTCATATGTTTGCACAGTGCCTTCCATGAGAGGGAATTTTCTTGGTGATACTTGGGCATTGTGAAGGCAAAAGGTGGAACAGTCTGTGACAAATTATGAGAGTGAAATGCCAGCCTTTGAAAGGGCTTTGCTTTCCCTAAACCGAGCACTTTAAAAAGCCATCTGCTTACTTGAAATGGCTGCAACACATGGCGCTCTTCCCCAGTCCAATATGTGCTGCAAATTGTAGGCACATGGATCCAGTCAAGGACACAGTGTCTGCCTTAACTTTGGATCTCCTTGCTGTTGTCAGTAGGAGTCTCATCCTTAAACTTAGCTCTTGTGTGTGTGTTAATTATTTCCTTTTCATGTCCAGCTGGCAGAGTGCTTCAGCACCTTAAGTTGCTCAATTTGATCTTTGTGCTCAGGAACAAGGTAATTAAGCAAGCTACAATTTAAGGAAACGTATTTGCCTTGACTTGTTGCAAGTCTTCAGACAGCACTCCATCCTAAATCATTTGATAATGTAAGATGCTCTGTGCAGTTCTCCACTTGACTGAGGGTTAGTTCAACAGGTCACAGAATCAGTAATTGATTCTCAGTGTGTCTCTGTTGGTTTTATTACAATAATGAGGACCATCTTTTTTCATCTGTGCTAATACGTTACCAAAACCATCAGCTTCTCAGTTTGGTGTCAGGATGAGTTTGACAGGTTGTTAGCAACTATATGATGTACAGAACATCACAGAGATGTCTCAAACTGTGTTGCTGTGTAGCTTAGAGAGCCTTAGGTGGTCATGAAATAAGTGAAAGCACTTCCAAGAAAAAGTTACACCACTAACTGAAAATATTCCTACAGTTTTGATGTCCTAATGAAGAAGTTCTTTATGCCAGTTTGGATTCTTGATCAATGAAGAATGCTATGTTTCACAGGAATGTATGACATTGCAAGGCAGGTACACTGGATTTACCACCAATTAAAAACTCCTGGAAAACAAGTTTCCTCATCTCCTAAGGTTCTATTTTTTCTTTCTTTTTTTTTTTTTTTGCTAGGATGCACTTTATAGTTAAGCTGTATGTATCTTGAAAGACTTGTAGGTTTTCAGATTGAAAACAGCAAACAAATAATGAGATAAAAGTTGGGAAGGCAGCTCTACAGGGTTTCGTCTACTCCTTAACTTTCCAATTTGTCTGCAACACACCCTAATTTTCAGATTAAAAAGAAAAAGGAAAAATAGTTATCTGCCTTTCAAGGTAAAACTACCTACATCAACATTCAGTCTGTGTTTATATGACCTACAGATTTTGGCTTAGACTTCTCAAGTTATGTTGACGCTTTTGAGATGTTTCAAGCCAAAGCTAGGATAACATAGATAAGACAACGAAGAGGAGTCTAAACAACTGCTGTAGTAATGTTGCTGAGAAGTCTGGTTTGCAAAAACAAGAAAAAAGTAAGCCACTGTCATTTGAAAACAATGAAGCACGATACGTCTTTATACACTAAAACAGTTTTTATGTACCTGCTACTAATGAAATGGATTCAACAATGTAGTACTTTTATGGTCCATTTTATGACTAGGTAATTATATATTTTACCTAGTCTAAATTAATTGTCATTTTACTATTCTTTGGTTTAAAGGAGAAAAGGTATTTACTAGTATGCTGAGGAAGATTCTCAACACAAATGTAAAACTTCTATCAGCAAGGGGAATGATGTGGAATCAAACTTTACTCTTCCTTCCTGCAGGAAAGTTTGATCTACTTTCCAGGGATATTTCTCTCCTAAAAACACTCTAGGTTCTCCTGCACACACTATCCTTTGGAAAACAAGTGATTAGCTCAGCTGTGCTCCCCACTTCCTGCTCAGAGGCAAAGAATGTTAGTGAGGATATTGGGGTCTCACAGAGGCAGCAGTATACAGAGACAGATATTAACAGACAGACAGCGAGCCTTAGGTTTAGATGTGGGTCCCAAATTCAGCAACACACACATTGACTCTTAGAGCTGATGAGAATTACATGCTGTATAATTAAGCATGTACGTATGTGTTGAACTGAAAAGCTGGATCAAGACCCAGAGCCATGAAAGGTGAAAATATTTTACTGAAAAGCGTTACTGAATGTTTAGCCTCTACATGAAACTCTGCCACATGTGATCTGGGGGGAGTGAAGCACCAGTATTTTATCTATCTATCAGTGGCCGGAACCTGCCAGTTCGTCTCTTTTCCCCAAGAAAGCTGGTTAGGTAAAAGCATACTCAAACACTTTTACAGCCAGTCTAATATAACAAATAAACTGGATGAGAGGGAAATGAAAGAAGTGGCAGATAATGTCCTGTCAGTGGAGATTCAAATGGAAGGAAAGAATGACATTGGGTATTTCATGATCACAGATACCTAAATAGAAAAAAATTATTATGTCTTCGGGGCTGTTTTCCTGCCACATAGGGATTGTTTCCCCCAGACGACTCTTTTACATTGTTTGCTACCCACATGTATCATGTAGATGGCTTTTGCTGCTTTTCTTAAGAGATGAAGTTGCAACACAGGTCTTATATTTTTTTCACCCAAGTGTAAACAACATTAGTTTTTCTAAACATTATGGAAGTATTGAAAGCTAGTGAGAAGCTATGGAGATTACAAAGGGGAGAGAAAGCTCACCTGTGGCATCAAGAGGGAGCCACATGCACTACATACCCATGCTCTCCAGAGCAACTGCTGGTGATGCAGCACCATATTGTCATTGCTTTTGTAACTCCAGCCCCATCCCACGTTGCTTTGCTTTCCATGACACTATCTGACATGAAAAGACTCAGTAAGAACAACACAGCTTTCAAAGTACTTCCCAGTTTACTTCAAATAATTTATCTTGCATCTGATATGGTTTTAAAGTTTTTCTTTTGGTCCCTTAAATCTGAAGGTAGATTTTAGTAGGGAACTGGTAATTTCCTTATTGTTCTTATTCACCTTCCTGTTACTTTGTTGATCACAGTAACATTCAATTTCTATAAGATTTTTGCTTATTAAAAAGAAAAAAACAATGTTATGACTACCTTAGGTATTATGCATACAGGACTGGAAGTACAGTATTTAAATGATCCATGATACTTTTGATTTGCAGCTGCATGCAGAGGGGAAAAAAAATAGAAGAGACTATTTTAAGCTACTGAAGCAGTCACTCTTGGTGTTTCAGCTCACCATTATTCTCTTCCCCTCAGCAAAGTCTAGTCAGCCACCATCCCAAGAAAGGCAGTGCCAGCCTTGGGAAGAGCTATTCTCTGCTAAGTCTTAAGATCTTCAAGAGCGGTGGAAAACTTCACATTCTCCCAGCAGGAGAGCAGGGATTCAGTGTAGGTGTAAATCTCTGGCAGCTGATTGTTGGAGCCCACAAGCTGTACCTTGTAAATAATTCACTTAGGCACAGAAAAATCTGCATATGAGGATGAAATGTCATTTATAACTCATAGGATATTGGCTTGGCTGAGAACAAGTTTCCAGCCCCTTCAACTCATTAAATACCACTAAGGAAGAAGGAATATAGATGATGTAAAATAGACTCGGCTTTTGGCTTGTAACTAAGAAAGAATAGTTAACAATAACCAAAATGAAAATTAAATTCTCTGGGAGAGAAGGAAAGGGACACAATGTTTCTCCAATCAGTCAGCTTGGTATAAATTTTACAGCTTCTTTATTATCAACTCTGTCAGAACCTTATCCTTCACATTATTAGTAGGGTTGGGCTTATAAGGAAGCATTTAACTAGAGGTGAGGTGTTGGAAGGTGCTGGAAGTGTTTTTCTTCATGCATTTTTGTGACTTGGAGTGGTTTGCTGACAGAAAAGGTAGTGTACTCAGACAGAGCACACCTCACTGAAATTCTGTGCTATCAGAGACAAGATATTTTCATAACTGATCTAATCTCTTGCTTTATTACATTATTATCATCCTAAAACCCTGTTGTAATATTCCGTTTTTCAGATACTTATAATTTTGCCAGTCTTAAGTGATTTGTTTGAAACGTTTCACACCCCATGATGAATGCTGTTGGAAACCTGTTCACCAAAATCCTCAGGTGAATCAGTGGGTGTGTTGGATGGGTCTAACACTGTAAACATTGGTCCGTGGTGGACCATCCCCGATTACCTGGAGTGGGGGGGCACTGTGGGGAGCCGGCAAGACCACTCCTCTTGGCTCAGGCTTGCCCCCTGTGTCAGGATGAATGTGCATGGGAAAAGGAAGCCAGCAGGGCCACTCCTCAGGACACAGGCTGACCCCCTGCGTCAGGATGAGTTGGCATTTTTTGGAATATAAAAGGAATATAAAAGGGATTCAAGAAAGTTTGAGGGCAGGAGAGAAGAGAAGAAGAAGAGAAGGAGGCGGATCCAACTACCTTTAAGGCCGACCTTTCCTCTGCGGGGATGCTCGCAAAGTATATTCCTATCATCCTGTTTGCTCTCAATGCACCTTGGAGCTGGCCTCCTGGTCATTGAACAAATGTGTAGGTTGGTAAGAACCTGTGCCTAATCTGTTCTTTGGTAGCCTTTAGGTCTCTCTCTCTCTCTGGCTTGGGATATCTCTGGATTTTACATCTGGTTTAGATCTTGCAATAAACTTTCTAGTAGTTTTGGGGTGTATATGTGTGGCTTACATTCCTTCTCCACCCGGAATCCTTCGATCCCTGGAACAGCAGGTTTGTGGAACAGAACTAGGGAAAAGGTATGTGCTGTCTTTGTTAAAAAGTCTGGGGAACCTGAAGGGGAAGGTGAATGGATGGCTGGGACAGATGCAGGAAAGTAAACCGAGGCTGAGAATTGAAGTAGGATGCAGCCTTGGTATTACTCGTACTCATGGTATTACTCGTGTTATTACTCTCGGTATTACTGTGTACTCATGCCCTGATAGCTAAATTAAGAACGCTTGTTATCAGAGTGTTTGTTCCAAGTGGAATAGTGCCTTAAAAATTCAGGGTATTAATCTCTCTTACTTGTGCACACTACACTATCTGAGTTCTGTTTCCACAATGAATGTGGTGGATTTTAATCCCTGCTTTTCCACTAATTACCCTTTGTCTTCATGCCACCTTCATTGAAAATGGCACTAAAAGCATTAATGTAGTTTTAGGGCATTTGCAGGTTAACTTTATCCTCTGCTACATTCTCCCTCTATATAGCATCTCCATTTTTTGTTCTGTGTTCTCTTTTAATTTAGACAGGTGAGGAAATGGCTGCTATTTGTTTTAATCTTCTTTG
This sequence comes from Nestor notabilis, assembly GCF_000696875.1. Classification (NCBI taxonomy): domain Eukaryota; kingdom Metazoa; phylum Chordata; class Aves; order Psittaciformes; family Psittacidae; genus Nestor; species Nestor notabilis. The sequence continues at coordinate 95,042 of NW_009910776.1, forward strand.
CAAGGTTTAACTCAGCTTAATTTTCCAGAAAACTTTCCTTTTTAGGGAGGATTCTCACTTTGTCCCTGTATTATCTGCCTGAAGAAATAGCTGGCTTTACTGTTCAGACCCTTTTCTTGTTCTTCAAGAACAATTCCTGGCTTAATTCTAAATAACATAGTTTGAGGTGGTTGCTTGTTCAGTTAAGTCTGGAGGCTTTCCTTGCAATCTCTTTCTTTCACTTTGCAGTCTGTGTGCTCTGCTATTCAGGTGACTTCCTTAAGTAGCTTCATTAATCTCTGAGCACTAGCATTTCCCTACTGAAGATATCTGACAGATAACTCACTTCGAGTGTCTTTCCTAATGAAAACATCCTTGATCTGACAATGCTCTTGGTGCTGAAGATATGCACTAATTCTTCACTTTCCTTTCCGGCCCCTAGCCTACCCTCCTTTCCCCGGCTTGCAGTTTACTCTTCCAGTTTCTAGATCACCTCTGGAGAGTGGCTTCCTGATTATCCTTTGCAGTCAGACAGACCTGCTTCTTTGTGAGAACTCCAACTCGCTCTCTTCTTCCCAAGTGTAATTCTTCTTTTTTAACTTCTTCTCACTCTTTACTGCATGTCATTCTTGCTCCTCTTTCTGCTCTGGTTCCTGTCTCTCTTCTCTTATTTTACAGTACAAAACTTTATGCTTTTTTCCTCGGTGCCTCATTTTTTTTTACCTGTTTGGAATTTGTCTTTTATGAATTCTCTCAGGCAAAACTTCTTGCATCAATAGCTCCTTGTGGTGCACAAATAGTCCATGTACATGTACAAGGTGCTCTTTGTGCACCTGGCTGTTTTCACTTTCTCCCTGCATTGCCCAAGTTATTCTTAGAGTTGAGCTTCTGCTTTTAGAGAAGGAAAAGATTACCCAACCTGCTCCAACCACCACTTCCCATGAAATAATCCCTTCTTTTCTGATCCCTAGTTCCCCTGCTTCCCAGCCAAATTGTTGCCTCACTTAAAGCTTTGTATCTCAAGGAGCCCAGACTGATTACTGCTTATGGGGAAAGAAGTGTCTGTTAATAGTCAGAATGTTGACTCCAAAAGCTTGATCCAGTTATGAGTTTTAGACCAGCTGCCTGTAGGCATGAGTAAGGTGAGATGTCCAGCTTTCACTTGACACTATCAGTGAAAAGGAAATGAAAATAGAAGGCGGCAGGATCAGGATTACATCCACACTTTTTAAAGTCTTTTTATGATTAAAGGTCCAAAACAAGGAGTGGACACTTACTGAAACATTAGACAGGTTGGTCCCTGATTTAGAGGGTTGCAAATACATGATAGGCGAGTAAATAAACAGAAGGGCCAAGGAGGGGAGGAAAGAATCTGGATTTTCATCAGATGGCAACCCCATGGGCACCAGAAGTCACAGGTAGATGCTATCCATTCGCAGAGCCAGAGAGAAACAATTTGTAGGTGTGGTAACAAATGGAGGGAGAAAAAGGAAAAAAACCCACAACACAATCCCGCAGCTCTTTACTGGCAACAGGGAAACAAGTAAGTAAGTAAATAAAGATAACCTTTCCCTAGTCTCATCAAAAAACAGTACCCAGAAGAAAACCCCTCTGGATTAAGGCTTATTAGGACAGCAGGAAGAGGAACGTGTCAGCAATAGTCAAAGGGGTTCAAAAGAAGAAGAAAAGCATATAAAATATATTAAGAGAACAAAAACTGTGGGAGAAAAAGTAGACTCATTAATAAATGAGGAGGAAGATTAAATCAATTATGATTTTAGAATGGGTAAACTACCTAAATACTTTATAAAATCTGTTAAACAAGAAAAATAAGGGAAGGAGAAATGGATAATTAAGGAGCAATAACGACTTTGTCAAAGCTATTGATGAAAAGCAGGTAAGAGAATACTTAAAACATCTGAATATATATACAGATCAGCAGGTGTGCATGCATTTCAGAACGTTAAGGGAATTAGCTAATGAACTTGCAGAAACACTGGCAATTACTTACAGAAAGTTACAGAGTGTGATGGGAAAGTACCAGTGGGCTGGGGGAAAAAACCCAAATGAAATACTGAACTTCTAAAAGGCAGAAAGTGAAAAAAGAAAATCAAAGAATAAAACAATCCAGGCACTAAGCATTCAGTGGTCCAATTTCTATCCTTGATAAAGTAATGGGACGTATATTAAAATAGAAATTGAACTATAAGCACAATTAACAATAAGGTTTTCTACAGAATAAATCACCACAGACAAACCTTACTGTTTTTTTCAGATCAAGTTACCAAAGTAGGCAAAAAAAGCAAAGGGAAGGTAGTGCATCTGGACCCTCCTGAAGCATGTAGTTACAGGCTTTCCTGAAATCTTACTTGAAGTATGAATTAACAATGATGTGAATATCAGCATTGCCATGTAAACCAAGAGTGAAGTGAAGGACCATAAAATACGAGAAATGGTAATTTGAGGTGTTGAGTTGCTGGGGGCTTCTTCCAGTGGTGCTACATAGGGAAGTGAGCTAGGTCGTGTTTTATTTAACATTTTTTATAATGTTGTGGGAAAGGGTGGAGGAGGACAAAGTGGTGAGTAAGGGGTTGGGTTTCTACATGGTCAGCACTAAAACAAAGTTGATAACAGTAAATAATAAAGTAATGATAAGCCTTGTGAATGAGAGACTGGATGATGTTTCATATGTGGTTGAAAACAAACCAGCAAAACTTGGTGCACCTGTTCGTACTGGGGGCTACTGCATTCCAGCCTCGATGCAGAACATGTGTCTAAGTAGTATAAAGTATTGTTCAAAAAAGCAAAATGGGAAGTTATTTCAAAAATAAAAATGAAAATGCTTCTCTCTGAAGATGTCAAATCATGTCAAATCATGATGCTTTCTTATGGAATAAATAGACTAAGGCAATGCCATTTGGTTTTCTCAGAGTGCCTCTGACAAGCTCCAGCAACAGTTTCCTTCTAAATAGCACTGCTGAGGCTGCATCAAAAGTACTGTGTACAGTGTGGGACATGTCAATCTCAGAACACTGTCAAGAAGTTGGAGAGAGTCCAGAGAAAAGTAATCCAAATGATTAAGAGTCTCAGGAGATTCATTTATAAAGAAGATTAAGTGAATTATATTTTGATTAGGAGTACACTTCAATGATGTATAAGTAACAGAAAGACATAAACACCAAGTAGGAAAGAGGATGATTTAGGATGGCCTCAGAGGTTTTGATGGGATGAATATCACAAGAGAATTTAGACAGAATATCAAGATACATTCCTTAGCTGTGAGGGATTTTGATTGTCTATTTCCCCCTTTTTGATTAAGGAATGGGCTTCAGAAGAAACGGAGAACATTCTTCCTTCTTGGAGTTGTCACATAGGACAGAATAAGTGACTCCTCCAGCTGGATGGGAAAGATCTTGCAGTGATCTAGTGAGTCTCTGTACCTTTAATTCCGTTCCTCCTATCTCAGCACAGGGGTGGGAGGCCACCATTCCCAGCAAGTTGGCCCCATGTGGTTTCCACTCCCCAAAGCACTCATCTGGCAGTGTTACCTTAACCCTGACTAATGAGTAGTAAAGGAACTCTCAGGAGTGACTGAATGGGTGAGGAGCTGCATTAGCTGATCACTACTGTCATTTATTTCTTTATAAAAACGAAAGGCAGTCTGCTGCTATTGTGTACATTTGCTGTCAGTGCTGGGCCATGATGGTAAAGACAAAATCAGAAAGCAGCAAGGTACGAAATGACAAATACAAGAAGCTGGAGCCATACTTAATGAAAACACTGTAATAAGCCACCTTTCTCAAACTAGTGTCTGAGAAAATGCTTAGTTTTACAGATTCAGAACCGAAAGTATACGTTCCATTTTTAGGGGAAATATTCAGTTCCTACTGGGAGAAATAAGAACATTCCCATTGATTTGAGGTCAAAGCTTCAATCATTTCTGTCACCATGTGTTCTCCTGTACCTGGATCTGAGGTGTTAAAAGTATTTCTGTAATGTACATAATCTAACAACCCTCTTAGGTTAACAAACTGATAGCTGCCCTGTTTGTTTAAGTTGAGATTAATCTCAGAAAATTGAACTGTGAATGAAAGTGTAATCTCAGATTTCTGGTGAGAACCATGTGGTTGGAGTTAACATCTATTTTTATCACCTATACTGGTAGCTGTGCAGACAGACGTCCTTGTAAGATTTAAAGATTCACATTACAATCAAATATATTTCCTAGTAGACCATATCTCAGACATCTCCTTTGGTTTATTGTTATCCTAATTCCTATATTTTATCAGCTATGTATTGAAAAGCTGCCCTTCTATTAGTGCCTTATGACTGCTTCATCAAGGAGGGAAGGGCTGAAGGATGGCACTGCCGGGTTGCATGTCCAGAAATGAAGAGCCCAGTTCAGCCCAGATGTTTCCTACACTCTGAATAAGCTTAATCCTACCACCTGCTAGGTCCCATGTCACTGTGTGCAGCTGGCTGGGGCATGGGGAGGTATATTGCTTTGGATGCTTAGCTTTGGTTAGCACCACTGCTGACTGAGAGTGCAAGTGCTTACTTTCTAAATCAGGTGTTAGGAGTAGTCTAATAGTTCTTTTTTTTTGTTATTGGTGTCCTGTTTGTATCTTACAGTTCCTAAAAGTTTCTAAAAAGGTCTGCTCTGTCTTACCCCTTCTTTGCTAAAATGTGTAGATCATAGTTTCACTTGGAGAGAAATTTGTCATTTTACATTGAACACTGAGGCCTGCTTTGTTAATATTAATGATTGTTCATCTGCAAGCGTTGAATGTTGTGGACTTTGTAACTTACGATTCTGTAAAACATCCAATTTGCAGGTGTCAGGTGCTGGGCAGCAGAAGCTGGAAGAAAACAATGTATGTGCAGGTAGCTTCAGTCTTTAGTCCTTGAGATGCAAAATGACCAACTAAAAGTTTAGCCTATATTTGGACTCTGGGCAGCATCCGGTACATGGGTGTTACATCAGGTCTTCTTGCTACAGTATGTCAACCTCCTGCTTGCATGTACTTCCTGCTGCTGCTGTTCAAAAACACATCCGGTCCCAAAGAAACTCTCCTCAGAAAAGATGCCTGGATATAGTACTATAAAAAGGATGTATATTCCAATTTAAAATATGCATAGATCATTCACTGAGGTAGCAACCATTCTTTTTCCCTTCCCTCAAGATAAGAGTGTAAATCACATCTTCTCAACAAGGCAGGTAGTAAGGATGACAAAATTCTTACATTCCTAAAGTGTTATTGGAGAAAAAATGTCACCTCCATGCATAACTGCATAACTTCACTACCTGTCATTTTCTATCAATCAAAAAAATGTTATACTTGAATTTGAGGACAAACATGTCTAATAAGATTTTAGATTGACAGCTGAATGGCTGTACTCAACCTTATTTTAACTTTATTTTTTGCTTGTTGTTCACTAGATCAACATAGAGCATATTATACTGAAGTTAAGGGAAACAAATACTCAGATACATTAATCCCTTATGCACACTTTACTCAAAAAAATAGAATTTCTTTCCCCATAGGTTTTGTTAGTCAGCTCTCTTCAGTCTCAACAGTGTTGCAGCAGGAGTCTAATGTTTCTTCCTTTGTATTTCCAGTGCAGTGTTGCCAGATTTTGTTTCGGTTACCAGAGAAATGTGTCTGATGACATGTAATCAGTGCCAGTGCCCTTGGTGCAGCAGTGGCTCCTCCAGTGGCACCCCACTTGACCCCGACCCCTCCCTTCTCTTGGTGTGGGGCTCTGGCTTGATTGTCCTTTGTGTGGAATGCCTGGTTACCCACACAACAGCCCACCTCCTTCATCCCAGCATTTGTCCACCCCTCCCTGGGTATGTAACAGTCTTCAGTTCTGCACATCAGGGATTTATTCTCCTTCAGCGCTGGTGAATAGAGGATCTCATTCGTCCTCCTTTTAGGTTACCCTGTCTTAAACAGCACAACCAAATGAAACTTTGGTTGGACACAACTCAACCTCTAGTGCATTAGTTGTAGTTTGGCTCTACTGAACTCTTTCCTAGCCATCACAAGTGTTCCAAGGCAGGCTTTATAATGACAAAGAAGGTACCAGGACTTCTTTAGTACAGATACACAGGGAGACAGAGGCAGACATCTAACCTTGGCCAGCTTCTGTAATTTCCTTTATTTCTGTGTGTAAAACCATGATTCCATCCTTCTGAACAAGGTACACTTGGGTGAGAAGTAAATTTAAAGAGGGTGGGGAAGACTGGTTGCTTTTGGAGGAAAAATGTCCAACTTCACAAAGAGCATGATTATTTCACATCAGAAAATCTCAAGCATTCACAGGTTAAACCTTACATCCCCTCAGCTCTGTAGGGAGGCCATTGTGACCTCTCCACACTCGTACTGCAAAAGCAGCTATGGCAGAAATGTCTTTCCATAGACATTTGGGTAACCAATGATCAGGATCAGGTGAGAAGCTGGACTCCACCCTGCTCCCAGTGTGCTGTAATGAAGCAGACACCCCAGGGCTGGGTACTGCAGACTATATGTTTGATCTACTTTGTCTCTCCCTTGCAGAAAGAAGCAAAGACCAGATGGGGATGTTGTGCCTACGGTTGCAACCAATGTAAAAGCAGTAAGGCTAAAGATTCCCAATGTTAATTTTCATTTAGCTAATTGACACTGCAGAAACACTGACATTGAGGCAACCTGTGCTTGACTGTGAGCAACACAGTTCTTCCTAGAAGGCAAGGAGCAAGCTCTTATCCCATGCCCTCCTCTGTGCTCAGTGTAGCTAGATGTAAGCTGGGCATGTCTCGACATGTGGAAATCACATCCTTGATTGCAGTGGAGGTCCCAGCAATTCCTGGTCTGTTTCTGAAGCAACACAGTGTATGTTATATGTTGCTCACTGCTTGTGGCAAAGCCACAAATGAGTCTCCAGAGATTTCTCTTGGTCTAGTGTCAATAGTGGAACGATGTTTATCTTCCAAACTCTTTACTGCATCCCTTCTGAGTTCCTGAAATTGTTTGGCCTAACTTAATGACAAATGAGCAAGTATTTAAAAAAGCCTTCATATCTGCAAGAATAACCAAGGAGCCAGATGTCAAAATGTTATCAGCCAAAGTCACAATTAAGTGCAACCCACAGTTTCTATAGCAGGCACAATTAATTGCAGGCACAAAACTACAACTGCAAATGGGTGGTCATTAAAAAAAGAAGAAGATTGAGGGGAGACATTCTGAGCATTCATGCTATTATTTAAATTAACAACAAATAGTAATCTTTTTTGCTTTGCAGGATCTTTCACATTCAATCTTTAAAATCCCTTACAAACCACAGTGGCCCAGTGTCATAATATTCAGTGAAAGGGAAAATGCTAAAACTCATGGGAAAGTTTAAAATTGAATTAAACTTGCTTAGCCCTTATATCACACATACTGCACAGGCCAGACCTTTTCCCAGTGAGGAGAACAGTCTTCTGACAAAACTGGAAGATGGCATTTATTTTCCTATTTCTTCTCTACTAAGGATATTCATATTTCCAAACATTTGACTTGGATTCAAGGTACTGCCATAAAAGTGATCCATGGCAGGCAGGTTTTCTAGGGCCCCTTTACTGGTGCAGCAGGTTTACAATGGTGCTGAGGAAGACCTGCAGGACCACATATCCCTGGAGGAGCCATGTCCTGGATGGGCCCTCCAATATGCCTTTCCAAAAGCAATTTCCTGTGTCCCCTGCAAACAGTGACCAGAAGTCGCCTTTCTCAAAGGTGAAATGTTAAGGTCTGCACACATAAGGAACAGACAGCCTCTGTGCAGCCAGAGGTGGAGAGATGGAAGGGGCTCTGCTTTCAGTGACTTATGAAAACGTTCCACCAGCCATAGCTCCACCTCTCCATGGAAAATATTAGACGATAGGACTGTGCTGGCCAGATTTCTCTGCTTGTCAGGCTCCAGGATCAGAAGCACAGTGGCAGAAGCCCAAGAAACGCTCACAACGGAGTGTACCTGCCTTCTTCTGGTCTTTCCCTGGGCTGTCCTCACACCTCATGAATATCCTGCTGGGGGCTGGGGAAAGGGTAGATGGAGAGGGTGTCAGAGAGACCTTGAGGATGGAGCAGAAGATGCTGGGGATCAATGTATGGAGGGAGCAGGGGTCCTTTGCCCTCTACATGACAGGCAGATGCAGGCAAGTGAGCCACTTTACCCACTGACAGCAACCTGGCTGCATCCTCCACCTAAACCCAATATCCTTTCCCCATGGAGCAATGGAGATTTATGACTGCGTGTTTTATCCCTTTCCACGTTTTTCACAGGCCGAGGCATACAAGCTCTCTGTTAACACAAGCTGAAGTCAGTGCATATGGGGCTGGGGGCTGAGCTGTGGGGAGAATTATCTTGGCAAAAGGCTGCTCTGTGCAGGTGAACTCCTGAGGCATTCCCACAGCATTGCCCATGTTGCTGCTCAGCTTTGTGCCTGTGTTTTGGTGACCTTTTATTCCCCTCTTCAACCCATTTCGTTGAGATGCTTGGGTAGGAAAAACTTCTCAGGGTTCTGCTTCTTTGTGGTTAAAGTGGGACATCTGCCCAAAATGGGATGATTTTCAAGAAATCTTAATAAAAATAAGAATCAAACCCATGTAACATTTCTTATTTTTTCCATTACATCATCAGCCCCATCTGTTTTCAGTGTTTCATGGCGTTGCACTGGAATTGATGTTGTGGAGCAGAAGCTGTGATCCCCCCACTTTTCTAATGAATCAGCAGAAGAAAGGAGTGAGCTGAAAGAGCCTTTTCTTTGCCAAGAACTGATGCAAATTTTAGGCATGAGTGTTTGTGCTGAGCTTCTTCAGCTGCTGTTGACACTGGTGTGGTAAAGGATACATGCAACTGAAATCTTCTGACTCTTAGTATCAAAAAGCTTTAGATATTGCTCTTAGGACCACAACTGAAACAAGGTCTTGCAATGGTCCACATGCCATTACACTGCATTTCTTTTATATTGAGATGCCAAAATTACATTGCTAAGTTATAGTTTACATAATCCCAGAATGCAACATGGGAAAGCTTTCAAAATAAAAATGAATAATAAGATCAACATTTATTGTTTTTTTCCTCCTACATTGCCACTGAAAATTCTCATTGGTGTGGCTTTATATGAATAGTTCTCCAGAAGTAAATTATGAACAAAATTCAAAGCTGCCATAAATTAAATGTGCTTTTTTCCTGCTTTGGTGTACAAGACTTTCCATTAAGCTAGCCCCATATAATATACCTTGGATGTGTTCAAGAAAGCCCTGTAAATTATAGTAAGTATTTAAAATGGTAAGTAGACATTGAAAAAGGCCACATTAGGATTAATGAATGAAAGGGTTGATACTGAAAATGCACTTGTAAATAAATAACATGAAAAGTAAAGATGACACACTGTTAGGTTAGAGTTACAAGTGGGAGTATGATGATAAATCACACGGCTGTTTGTCAGAGCTTCACATGTGGGTGCACGTATTCCTTAGTCCCTTTCTTCCCTTCCCCCTTAGCAAAACCTCTCCCTTCCCTTGCCCTGCACACTGCTCCTCCTGGAGGCTGATGGAACTTGTCTTTGCTTTCAGCATTGACTTTCAGTGCTGGACTGCGGAGTTCACTTCCTATTGGGAGCAAAGCATGCCTCTCGTGGGTTTGGCTGAGCAAGAGCAGTGTTTCAGACCTTCTTTATCTATGGTAATAAGATTTTTCTTTTTCTTCTTTTATTTATGGCAATAAAATGCACATTGCTGACAGTGGGTGTCTGCAGGGGTGCAGCTGAGCCTGGATTTACTGTTGCTGTGCTGGGTACATGGCTGTTTTACCCTTCTAGCAGCTCTTATTTGCAGCAAGCTGTCTTGGGATGGGAGCTGGTAGCAAGAGACAAGTGGGGTAAAGCTGGGTATGACATGCAATGTGGTGTGGGGGATGCAGGGCTTTCAGTCTGGTGCAGAAGGTGAAGGAGAAAGCTTCTTCATCCATACCAACCCTCCATGAGCCTTGGGCTTAACATGTGCTGGTTGTGACACTGCACAGTCGGGGTTGTAGCAGTGGTGCCATGAGCATGGTCTGAGGTCTGGTCACAGTGGAAACTCGTTGAAGCTCTCTGCCTTGGGTTAAGTAAGTTCTCAGAAAATGCTCCAAAACCCCAAAACCCAGAGAGGAAAAAGCTTTCCTCCTAGGCAAGATTTGTCCATGTTTTCATTGCACCAGCCATAAAAGCCATATATACTGATTGCAGGTACTGGCATCATGATATCTTGTATCTCATAACATGTCATCATCAGTGGGAGCAATTCTGTGCAGCCTGTTTTGGCTCATTGCTGAAACAGCTCACAGACTGTGATCCAAAAGCATGGCACAAAAATGAAATGGGGGGGGGGAGGCTATGAAACTAGAAAACATTTGTGCGTCAGTACTTACAAATCACTTAGGCCAAGGAAAGCATCTGTCTAATTACCTTAGGGTTTGCATTTCTAAGAAAGCATGTATAAAGTAAGTAGGCCTTGTATAGCTGTGATAGGAAAGTCCATGGTAAGGTTACTTCTACTTAGGAGCGGTGTGATGTGGCTGCATGCAATCAGGTGCTGGTTTCTAGTGACATGAAGCAAGTCCAAAATGTGATGACCTTAATGGAACTACTCTGGATGCAGAGCGGTGCAAGACAGGACCAGGCTATGGCATGTACACTGCATGAAGTGATGGGTGGGTACATTTTTATAACCTGATTTTACTTCCCTCCGTAGTATTTAATTTTATCCGCATTGGTCCATTGAGAAAACAAGGTTCTGCTCTCAGTGAAGTGTTTATGGGCCCATACAGCCAAAGGAATACCTTTTATGTGCCTGTGGCACTTTGAATATCTTTGAATGGGAAGGAATCTTTGTGGGCAAGAATAAATCCACATACTTTTTGGTCTGCCATGCAAGGAAGGGCAGAGCGGCAGTCAGTGCCACCTAAATCTTTGCCAGACCCCAGGGAAGGATTTAAGTTCAGGTTCCCTATTTGAGTAAGCTCTAGGAACAAATGGTAACATAAAGGTTAGTAGAAGATTATAAATAGGATAATAAATGGAGAAGGAAGGATTATACTACCACATTAGAAATCATCTGAAGGGAAGGTAGAAACTCTCATGCTTTGCAATAATTTTTGAGTGCCCAGATTGATGGTAATCTATCTGTGTTATTTATTATAGAGATAGATGTTTTGAAATAATTTTTTAAAAGAGCTTTTTTAAATTATTAGAGCTGCAAATAGAGTAGAGCACCAAAACTCTAATAGGCTGAAGTAGAATGTTAATGGTGTAGATATAAATATTTGCTGTGGAGATGTGTCTAAGTACACCCAATCAGCTGGAAGAGGAAAAGAACATGTTTCTCATGTGGCCAGTATTAGCTAAGTAATTTGGCTTGTATTTTTGAATACTCCTGATTAACTGTTTTATGAAAAACACTCTGTCAGATAAACTCAGATAATTGGTAAAGGGGAAGAAACCACAGTCCGTCTATAGACTCTGCACAGAAAGAGGTAAATGAGTCCATTTGCTTTGAACTCTTCATTCAGCTCAGTGCAGTTCATAAAACTGAAAAGTCAAATAACGTCTAGTAAAAGAAGGGCTTAGGAGTTGAGGTGGTGGAAAGGGAGTAATGATCTCTGCTCTTTATATGTCTCTGTAAGCAGAATCTGCAAGTGCCTCACAGCCCTGTTTTGCGCTGTGGCATAGATACAGTGGCATCTAATAAGCAGGTGCAAGACCAAAATTACCAGCATGCCCAAGACGACGAGCATCACTTAGAGATGACCTGATTAGAGACATGTCCCCTGTGGAAAAAAAATTTTAAAAAAAGTTAAAAATGAAGTTTTCAAGTAGAGAAGTGTTTTTTGCAACCATGCCATGTTAACTCAAGTGTTCAGGGCTAGTTTGGCTGTCTGTGCATGCCACTGCCGTAGTGTTATGCAGAGGTGTCCTGCCACATGCCAGCACTGCAGCATCTTATAAATGAGAATCTGAAGGGCTATATAACTTCCATGTGTTTGTAGTCAAACCTGTGATGGAGAAAGGAACATCTCCCCTGACCCTGGATTGCAATCCTTCCCCTTTGGATACATCTAGTCAGAAACTCGAGGGTGAAACCACTCAAAGCTAACGTGAGTGACCATAGCTGTGCTATGACTGCATCTTGTCCTTCTGTTGTGCAGGTAAATGTGATGCACTTTCAAATGAGGTGTCAGTGAGTGTTGTGGTATTGGCAAAGGTGGCGTTGGGTAAGGAATTGACAGCAGTGGTGTCTAAAAAAGCTAAGGAAAGCAACCAGAATTGGGATAATGAACAAAAAGTTCATGGGATAGTCCAGGAAATACTGCCCACGATCACAAACAGAACCAGAAAGGGGCAAAGGGGTGCTGACGCTGGTGCCACTGAATGTAGAGGAAGATGTGGACAACAGAAGCCTGGGTTCTCATTAATAAGCATGTCATAATGTCACTGCCTGTGAAAGGATCGGAGTAGGAGCCAAACGAGAAGGCAAGCAAGGGCAGCAAAGGGGAGAACTGCAACTGCAGCAGAGAGGGCACTGAAGATTTCCTAAGGATGTTCTTCGTTAGGTGGACTTCCACACTCCTTTTAACCTTAGCCTGATTGAGAAATCCTGCAAGGAAGATCTCATCACAACCTGTTACATGTTTGGGCTGGGCAGCCAGACTACTGACTGCTTTCAAAATACATCTGAAATGCTGGGAAGCCCCAGGGAGCTGGCAGGTTGCACTGATAAGAAAGGCATTTGAAGAGGAGCAGCCTTGGCTCTCAGGTCTCAGGGTGTAGGTGACACACAGTGGTGATGAAGGATGGCCTTCTTCCACTGCCTCATTCCCTGCAGTGTTTTTGACAGGTGATACTGCCAACCTTGGTTATGATGGTAACACTCTATTGGTTTTGTAAGTCACTGAGCAATCTCCACAAAGTTGAATTTGGCTTCGTATCTGTGCTTTAAAAAGGTTTCCTTATATTTTAAAGGCATGTTTGTTTCTTTTTGTGAACCTGAGAGCTTTTTACCTGTTTCTCCCACTCTCAGGCTTTCAGATTATAAGAGTAGTTTAGCAATCAGGAAATTACTAGCATCATCCTAATTTTAGTATTGTTCATGCATTGCAAAGCAACTCACTACACAAGAAAAAAACAACACGTTTGAGCAATATTGGTGCAATATGTCAGACATGTAGCAATAATCTCTGTGATTATCACCCCATACAATTTTCAAAGCACTGATGAATTGTGACAGATCCTCCTCTGAAATAACCCAGAATAGTTTATGAAATAAGTGGAAGTATATCAGCTTACATCAGCTAAGGATCTGGGCTACGTTTCTAGCTTTCTACTAATACTTTTTCATGATGAAAGCAAGTATCCTAGATGAACTGAGAGTTAACCGCTCTAGGTGCACTTTCTATTTGTCTTGTGAGAAACACTAGATGTGTTTCAAACTCACTTAAACAAAAAGATGCAGCCACTGAGTATTGAAAATTAATAACAAGTCTGTCAAAGACTGGTGTAAATATCATACAATTGTAGAATGGTTAGAGCTGGAAGGAACTTTAAGGATCATCTAGTTCTAACCCCTTGCCACAGGCAAGGATTAGGGAGTCCAGGGGCAGTTACTGAAGTTTTGAACTGTCAAGTGAAGAAACTTTTAGAAATGATGCAGCAGAAAGCAGGCTGTACTTGCTACTTTTGTTTTTAATACAAGCAATTTGCTTTTACCTAGACGTACATCTCCAGTATGCTCACAAAGGTTTTGTAATAAGTATTTATAATCACAGAGAAACTGTAGTAACATGGGATCTATTACAATACGGTCAGTGCTGTTTAAGCTTTACTGTGAAAGACCACCATTTTCTGTGTGTGAATAGTGGAGTGTGGGGATTAGCAAAGTGTGAATTAGTGCAGTTCTGCTGACTGGCTAAAAAGATGCACATCCCTTTTCTTTGTCATTTAGAGGTGAAGAGGAGTTAATTCAGAAAAGACCAAGTTACTGACACTTTTAATAATAAAGTAACACTTCAGAATAGTGGTGTGAGATGAATGATTTGTAATGACCAGTGTAACAATGTGAGAGAGATATGTCATGAGCTTCTCCGTCTGTTAATACGTCTGAGACTGTTCAGCAGTTACCATCCTTTAGGAGCTTTTCTAGTAATTTCTTTTCATTTATACATGTGTCTTTTCCAAATCTGCCCAAAAATGCTATGTAAAAGACCACACAGAAAACTGATCTACGGTACACAAATATCTGGTGGGAAATAGTCATGTTAATTTTGATTTACTGAATGCACAAAAGAAGGAGGCCACCGCCTAAGAAATGGATGACAGCATCTGAAAGTGGTTCCAGCATTTTAAAAGCAATTATGGGGGGTAGATTTATGCACGAAACCTGCTCTGTACATTAACTAAATTTGTGGGTTTAATCACTGGAAGGAGAAAACCAGCTATGAAATACTCAAAGTAACAGGTCATTGTAGATATTCCCCTGAGGACATAATTTGTGTCGGTGTGTGTAGACAGGACTGCATGTATGTGTTGCAGAAGTGACAAAAGAAAAAGTCAGTGAACATCCTCGAAAAGCAAATACAGGAGAATGCTGGAATATACGGCTTACTGAATAAAGAAAATAAAGCTGTGACTATGTGAAGATTTCTTAGTATGGGAATGGCAAAGGAGTAACGCATTCTTCACTCCAATGGAAATTAATGGAGCATGCATTCCTCATTCTCAGTCTATTTGAGGCTGCAACAGGGGATATCACATCTGGCAAAACTACTTTGAGTCATGTTATACCACTTATAACATCATCTGGACCTTAGGAAACAGCTTTCTGAAAATAAGGAATGCTGTACAGTACCTGACATTAGCCCTGTTGAAAGGTACTGATAAGTTGCAGAGGCCTAAGAAATTAAGGACCACATTTACATGGAATTTCCCTGCACTTTATTACAGTCAATTCCCTGGGTTTGCAATTTTAACTACCCTTTTCCCTTAAATGCCTTCCCCAGGGTGAGTAGGGGGTGCTCATTTGTGAAAGGGAACCAAATCAGTCAGAAAGGAGAGCATCTGGGACAACAACAGAAGAACACTGTGTACCCAGAAACATTACAAAATCTGGTATAAATTGAGAGCATTCATTATTAATAGAAATACTATTTTCAAACTATGTCGCACTTTCATCTCTGAGGATTTCACATGCTATAGTCCTGATCCTGTGTTTGTAGTCCTAACTCCCACAGTTAGCTTCATCAGATTTGATGGAATTTGTGGTGTGAAGAGGATGCACATTTTATAAAGCTTTGCAGAACTTGGCCATTGACACAAACAGCTTCTTAAAAACTTAACTGCTCCTGGGATGGAAGGCACTGTCCTCTAGACTTTTCCATGTATTGTGCAACTACCTTGCAGGAGGGGGCTGTTTTGACAGTGGATGGTGATTTTTTTTTTTCCAAAGTACCTTAGGACTCATACAGCATTCAGAGAGAAGAGCCCTGGTCTCGTGGTACCCATGGGTGAGAGGCTCGCATGCAGCATTGCATTGCAGTGCACACACAGGGTTCACATTTACATCCTTGTCCCTGCTCTAGAACGAGTGTGAAATGGCAACATCGTGATGTCTAGGAATACTGAAATAAAATGCTTTGCACATCAGGGTTCACATTTGCATCTTTGTCCCTGCTCTAGAACAAGTGTGAAATGACAACATCGTGATGTCTAGGAATATCTGAAATAAAATGAACAGAGTGCCATAGTCCGGGAGGCGGTCGGGGTTGGCTAGTGTTTCTAAACCAAGCTGATGGGAGATATGGAAATGCAAAAGGGGGAAGGAAAGTCTGAATGTCTTAAAATCTCCTACTGGAGCACATTGGTGTAAGTGTGATGCATAGGTTTAGTATTGGCCTTCAAACCAGAGTGTGATTTGGAGTCAAAATATCAGATCTGTGTACCCCTGTGGATGGGGGCTTTTTAAACTAGAATCACCTTGCAAATATGTTCATTCAGAATTGTCTGCCACCTAGCATCAGCTAGCTTAACTACCCCAGGGAGGTGATCATAAACTAATGCAGAAACTCTTGTACTTGTGCATGTGTAGGGGCGAGTGTGTGTTTAGGGGTATAAGGGTTACCATGTCCTTTGTTCAGGGATCAGTAGATTAGTGAGATAGACAGTTATATAGAGGCATGGAGTTTACCACCCAAAGTAGACTTATGCCCTTATTAAAAATGTACAGGGATGCTAATTTCTGTTATAGGATTACAATGTGCAGATTTTTGTTTATTTTTTTCCAACATTGGTTATTAAAAGTATCCACTGTCCTATCCTGCACCCATGACTATAAAAATACTTAAAGTCACAGAATAGATATATGGCCAGGCAGACACATATTTTGATTTATGTTATGCTATGGTTTAGGCACACATTTGAAGGCAAGGTTTTTGGCTGACAACAGCATCACAATAGCAGTCTTCCAGCTATATATTATAGTGATGACCCCTGAAAATTATCAGGGTTTAATACAAGGCTATAATATAGGGTTTCTGAAAACTCTACATAAGCAATAGACAACATAAAAAGTCATATTACTATTTATGTGCCATCAAATCACATGTGGAGGGATTTGACCACATAAATACTAAAATGACTTTTTGGGAATATGGAAATTAAAGAAAAATGTTTCAAATAGAAACAATAATTTACAGAAAAATCACAGATATGCAACCATGTTGTGAAAGTAGGAAAGAGAGGCAAAAAGAGAAAGGAAATTGTCTTGGAATCTTTTCCATATACTTGTGTGTAAGATTTTATTTTTTTAACACAGCCAATCAAAGATGCATCCTGTCATGTTATATCATTATTACCTATATTTATTGTATTATATTGAGAGATATGTGGGAGTTGACTGATATCTATGTTGTCAGCTGTTTGCCAGCTGTTTGCTCCTGGGATGAGCGGGGTGAATTTTAGCTTCTCAGAACCATCAAAATAAACAGCATCATTTCTCTTTGTTCTTTCTCTGCTGCACAAAAATGTTCTGTGGGTAGAAAACCTTCCCAGTCCCAGAATCTCACCCTCAAGATTTTCTTGAATTGGCTATAAATACATATCAGTATTTATTTGGTTTTTATTTTTTGTTGAAGCCAATAAGAACTGTAGAGTAAGTAAGGATAATAACTGTGGCAATTATGGGAAAAAGAATACGAGTAGATGAGCTGTTGCTCTGCCGCAGGTTCGTTCTGCAGGACAGCTTGGTGCTGTACTGCTGCAGGCACAGCCTGTGGTGTGTGTCATGCATGTAACCCTTCTATCCTCCTTCATGGGAAGAGAGCAGAGTGAACTAAAGTTTGCCCCCAGCGACTGCAGTGCACAAACCAAACACACTCAGAAGCAGAATAAATTGTTAGAGATGCTGGCAATTATTACACTAGGGTTTGGGGAGATGAGGGTGAAGGAGTTGTTATACACCCTGTGATCTGACTGGTATCTTTCATGAAGGAATTTCTCTCCTGTAGTCCTAATTTGGTAAGTGCTTAATGC
Source organism: Nestor notabilis (assembly GCF_000696875.1). Lineage (NCBI taxonomy): Eukaryota > Metazoa > Chordata > Aves > Psittaciformes > Psittacidae > Nestor > Nestor notabilis. The sequence continues at coordinate 112,605 of NW_009910776.1, forward strand.
ATGCTTAATGTTAAACATATAAGCAGTGCTACCAACTTAAAAGTGAATTTACCTTACGGGTTGTGAATATGACTATCCAAGTTTACCACTTGCCTAAGTGCTTTGCTAAGGAGATGGTCAATATTCTTAGGTTATTTTTAAGAAAAAAGGCTTTTATTATGAGATAGTAATAAATACTAGATTCTTGGAAGATTGAAGGATTGAGGAAACTTTACATGTCACTGTTGTGAATGCTCAGCTCCCTTTGAAGTCAATGGAACTTGTGTGTGCAAAAGGGCAGAGATAAGGGGCAGCAGAAGTTCATAATATTGTTCGTAATATTCATGTACTCTAGAATGAGTACATGAACTTTGAAAGGCTTGAGTGCTTTGAAGTGGTCCTTCCTTTCTTCCTTTCTTTCATTCTTCCTTTCTTTTTCTTGGAAGACAACCTGGAACTGTCTTTTTTGCCTTGAATGTGACAGTCAAAATCTACTTGCAGGAAAATTAGTTTCCCTGAGAGTAAAACAGAACAGCAGGGATTGCTTGGAAAAGGTGGGGAGAACCTTGGTCAAATACAGGGAGACAAGAGGCAATCTAGAGGCAGGAGGCGATGTTGCTGGAAACAGGATGGTGGGCTCTTGATCGTAAAAGAGACGTACCAGGAAGCAGAATGATCATATGCCATGGGAAGGTGGACAAACTATCCAGGAGAACAGCAATTCAGAATCTACCTCTGGGAAATCTGTTGAATCATGAAGGCTGTGATTATTTTGCACCTTGGATTATTTGTGTGTGCTCAAGCAAGAAAACTATATAGCTATTTACTTGCTTGCCAAAAGAAAACAATTAACTAGTGTTCTTAGTGATGCTCTTAAATGAGAACATTATTTTCATTTTGCAAAATGTTGCTCTTATTTATTGACTTTATTTTGGAAACCTGCAAATGTTGGATTTCTCTTTAGATTAGGGGAAGGCTTAGAGCTCTTTATGATTCTTTCTCTCCACATGAGCTACATCTAGGGAAGTGCTGAGCAAAGAATCAGGGGTGCTTAGTGCTCTCCTGGACTGCCTAAGGTTGCTATAAAATTGCACCTCTCAAGAGCTAGGATAAAGTCTGTGAAGCTGAACTATTCAATTTCTGGCAACAATAGCATAATATTAATCACTTATTAACAGTCTTGGTCATTTGGCTTATTTCTCCATTTCCTACCAACCTTTTAAAAATCCTGTTTTGCCCTTGCTGGTCTCCCTCTTACAAATGGCATCAGCAGCTGTATCTTAGTTTGGAAAGATATGTGTGTGGAAAGCGAAAGGAAGAGGGGTGACAGGCTCTAGCCAACATACTTTTGCAAAACGACTGCTAGCTCACCACATTGCACTCTTCTTTTTCTGCTAATTACAGGAAAAGTGATTTATTAATATTTGTGCAATGGTAACTTCTCAGCTCACCCACAGCCTTTTCTAATCCAGCCAATTATTTTCAGTATTACTTTTAAGCTCTGGCTTTAATTAATGGGGTGCAGAAGTTTAAAGCATATGGGGTTGTTTTTCTTAAGTCTGAGAACAAGCAGAGTTTAAAAACCCTGCAGATAGATACACTTCTCCATACTGCACTTAAACAGTTTTTCTGAAAATACTACATATAAGTTGTCACATTTTCTTCAGCTTGACATAAAATTCTGTGACGTGTCACATCAAATAGCAACAATAATGAAATTTTTAGGGATGTGTCAGTTTTGAGATACATACTTTCTTGCTTTGATCCATCATGGATCAACTAGAAGATAAAATAATCACTTCCATTTCTCACTATTTTTTTAATAAAAACATATAATAATAATAT
>NW_009910777.1:0-8534 GCF_000696875.1 Nestor notabilis
ATGGCATCCCTTCCCTCCAGCTTGTCAACTGGCTTCTTACAATGCACTGTGGAGTTCCATGCAGCATGAAACAAAAATTCACATAATCTATTTTCAGAACTATAATTAACTGTCATCACTGCACTATCTACCCAAAATGCTCAGTTTTTTCCTTATTTTTCTCACAAGACAAACTTTTCATAAACAAAATCCCCAGCTTTGGTAACACCCCAGTTCTTCTGCTACCCCTACATGCAGCATGGTGCCTTGGGCATTACCTAGGTAGCTCAGTTGCACACTGCCAACTTGTTATCTCATGGGCTGTGGAGGCTACCACATCTGGAGCACATCCATGCAGTTCCCCTGATCTCTCCTTTGGGAAGGCTGTAGTTGGAAAGGCAGACTTGGTTGCTATTCTTCGTTAGTGGTTCCTGAGAACTTCACTCCTGTGGGAGACAGGAGCATGTATGGGAGTACTTGTGGCAGAGCAGAAGGTTCAGCAACAGCCTTGCAGAAGTGATCCCACCACCTTCTGTCTCAACCAAGTAGGATGTTGCCCTGTCTGTTTTGCAATGTAAACCATCAAGATGAATATTCCAAGGCAGCCCATTACTGTGTCAGGAAGTTCTAGGATTTTAAAGAGGATGATGTTCTATGGCTTTCAGTCAGGCTGTAATTTCATCCAGGTTTTGTTTTGGCCAGCAAAACCACATCTAAAAGAATGAAGCCTTGAAGGCTTTCGAGTGGTCTGTTAGTACTGCTTAGAGAGAATCCAGCAGAACATGTGAATATTAATCACAGCTCGGTTTCAGCTGGGATAAAAGAAGGCAAAGAGATTGCCAGTAAGCAGCTAAATCCTGACATTTTCAAGGGGAGCTCCTAGGCAATGTTAAGTCTTCTGAGCACATGGAGGGATGAACAAATCTAAACAGTTTGTCGGTAACACCTGAGGTCTGGATAGGCAAGACATGGCCCCTGCTGCTTCAGCTGTGGCTTGGATGAAAGCAGTTGTGCAAGCAGGAGTTTCAGGACTTCTCCTACAGGCGAGTCATTAGTTGTTGTACCTGTGGAGGACTCCATCCAGAGTGGTTGTCATCTGTTCAGACACAGCTGCTGTGGGGCTGTGATGGTTACCTTACAGGTGCAGTCATTTTTGACTTTCTGGTTTTGGTGTGATGAAAGTTTGCAAACCTTTGCTGTGATGAAAAGGGAGAATTAAATTGACAAGGAATAAAATGTGACCTTGAGGGGCTGCTGGTAAGAAATGAGGCTGGAGAGTGCCTTGGTTTACAATGTAAACTCAAGCTTACCCTTACTTGCCTGGGTTTATAAAGCACTATGTCTGAATCATAGTTTATAGCTTCAGGAACATCACTTTGTGCAGAACTGTTGAGGGGACAGTGCTGCCTTGGTCATTCATGGATGGTGCTTGGGATTCAGCAAATTAAACTTCATTTCTCACAGGCTGACTGTGAGTTAAGTGCTAAAATACTGCAAGCTGTATGAGAGACCAGTGTGCAACTGGGTGAGCAATGCACTGTCCATACAGGAGGAGCTGTGCTTGGTGAGAACAGAGGGAAGAGCAGAGATCAGTGTTGAGGGACCTCCATCTCATTCAAGCCCATGCTCAAAGCAGGGCCAGCTTCACAGTTTGAGCAGCTTGCTCAGGGCTGTGTTCCATCCATTTTTGAGACAGGGATTTCAAAACTTCTCTGGGCAACATGTTCCAGTGCTTGACGACTGTCACAGTGGAAAAGTTTTTTATTTTTTTTCCTTTTATCTTTCCACAATTTCCTTTACTACAGCTTGTGACCATTTTCATCCTGTTGCTGTGCATCTACGAGACGAATCCAGCTCTGTGGGATTATCTGTAGCCCTGCAGTGCCAAGCACTATAAGGGAATCCCAGATGAGCAGTCTCCCCTGGCTGCACTATGTTGTTGGGGCTGGGCAAGTGCCATCTCCTGAAGAAGCCTTGCTACTGCATGGAAGAACCACTGCAAAATAAAGATACGTGCAAGTCACTGAAGTTCTGTATGACGAGCCATTACTGCTTGTTCATACCTTTGCGACTGTGCGACCAAAATGACCACTCCTTCTTCTGCTTGTAGATGCTCAATACCAATAGTCATACTGCACTGAATGTATATAAGTATTTTTTTCTCTCCACTACTTGCCTGTGTCTTGTGACCCTCTAGCACTCTAAGCACTGTCTGAGGCGATCACCGCAAGCTGTGGTTGTGGGACACTGGGAGCACAAAAGAAAATTCCTTGGTCAGCTGTTTCTTGATCTTTCTTCAGGTCTTCTTTTATCCAAACTTTTTCAACATAACACTTTACCAGTAGTTCCTCCCTCAGAAGCTATTTTTTAAATGGGATTTCTAGGGCTCATAAAGCAGGAGATGATTCCAGGAGACCTCATTAGGGATACTTAGGGTGTTTCCAGATTATGAAATGGAGAACTGGGAAAAGACTCACAAGCTAAATGGTTTACCTTGTAGATCTACAAGACAGAGCATAGTTCTGTGTGGAAATACTAGATCAGGACCAGCTGGTAACAATTCTGGCATATTGTCAGGGACAATGTAAGAAGCTTTGCCTTTTTAATCAGATGATTAAAATCTACTGTGCTCATAAAGTGCTGTGATGGGGTAGCTATATTGCTTCTAGTTCTACAGCCAGCTACGGTAGTTTGGAGATTTTTGCACTGAATCCCCTTTTGTGCCATGAGTATACCCATGCTTTACCTACCTGGACAAATTACCATTTTGTTTAGTTTCAGAGCCCATCCCTATTAAAGGAACTTTTTCTCTCCACAAAGTCTCTGAGACTCCCACCCAGAAACTGGGTATCTATGCTTAACATCATGCAGCAGCTGAAGGCCTCTGTATTGTGTTGTCTGGCTTCACCAGGCATGGCTGAAGGATTATCCAGTGACCTCTTGCTGCCCTGACTGACAGTGGGACATGTGTCCAGGACAGGGAGCACCAGCAGCACCCACGGATGTAGCCAGGCATAGAAGTAATATCCAAAACACTTGGTTGCTGAAGTCCAGTCCTTCCAGAAGACCACCAAGATACACAGGAAGCTGCTTTGTAAGTGCTTGTTTGCTCTCATCCTATTGTGCTCCCAAACTATTTTTGTGAGAAACACCTTCTCCTGGGACTGGAGTGATAGCCAATTGCCTCCTTCCCTGTGACTCCATCACATTGTACCAAGGACAGTTGCTGCAGTCTTTGTTTAGTGTTTCCATCCATCTGTTCTTCTCACAAAACTGTTTCTGAATAATGTCTTCATTCTCTGCTCTCTATGTTCTGTACTTCTTTGTTTTCCTGTTCTGTCCTCTTGTACATTTCATGCTTTCCACACCTCTACATTTCTCGGCCATGAACTCCCCAGAAGCTTTCACACTGCTTAGAGTGGAGTTTTCCTTTGGGGCCATCCTGTGCTCAGCAGAATGAAATAAGGATGGTGAGATGGAAGGTAAGGTTTTATCTGAGACAGGAGCTACAGTGCACGTATATGTCACTGCTGTGAGGGACAGGAATGGAATATGAATGTCCCTACTGCTCAGGAACCAGTCAGGGATTGCTGTGCCAGAGAGGAGCAGGGGTAATTTCCCCTCCTTTCTGCCTCTTAGAACTGCTCCTCTCTGCACCCATTTTAAGAAATCCTACCCAGAGGGTCTATATTGTCTTCCTTACTCTCCAAAGCCAAGCACCAGATTGACTTGCCAAGATCAGTAACACTCTCAGTCCCAGGATATTAGTTGCAGGTTTATTTTTCTGGAACTGTATCAAAAGTTCTTGTTAAAGATATTAACTATGAATTGTTGTTCTTTATTAGGACTAAGAAATGCTTTATTTACTAGAAGGAAAACTATTCTGACTCAAGAGATAAATGCTCTATGGAGTGCTGCTTTTGTATAGGCAAGCCTGGAGGGATGGGCTGGTAGATTCTTTTTAATCCCTTTGGAAGCGGGGTTGTGGAGAGGGATTACTTCTTCAAGGAAAAATGGAGATTTGGCATCCTAAAGCTATTTGTCTGAACTTGCTGGGTAACATTCTGTTGTTTTATGCTAGATGAATAGAAGGGAATCAGGCATCTCTGTAACTTACACAATAGCCATTCCAGTAGGAATGTGGAAGGCCCAGTTTTGAAAACTTTCTCTTCCTGAGAAGGGTTTTCAACTCCTTTCCCGCCTCCTGTTCTCCCAGCTCCTCTAAGGACAGGGTATGAGCTACAAGGCTAAAGGGTATTTGCAAGCAGGTCTTCCTCAGGGTGAGTTGGTAGTGCTATACCATCCGTTATTAACATGCAGGTATTCATAGGAAAGAAGTATGCGACAGGACATGCACTGAGAGGTGAGACATGCTGAGAGCAGGAGACACAATTCAACTCCTCCTCAAAGCAACAGCCTAGTGTTTTCCACAAAGCTCTGCTCTGCGAACAAGGGAGGAAGGGACTGTGTCTGGCCAACCCTTATCACTTGAAGAGTAAGATATGCAGAAGGCAGATGATAAAAATTAAATAACCTTACATAGAGTTTGCAATTGAACCTAAATTTTCCACGGCTTGTGTAAATGTCCTCCCTATTTGATTGAAGGAGGGTGTGTTTGGGGGAGCACCAGTACTGACCAAAATGTTTGGTTTAGGGCCTGCCAAGTGTTTGCTTGATTTGGAATGAAATGTGGGATTTTTTCCAAGAAAACAAAACCAAAATTTTCAATGATCTGTTCTTTATTTATTTAGGCCAGCCCTTGAACCGAAAATATCCATGTCAGGGCGCATGATGCACCTAAGAGTGAAGTGCTCATACAAAAGAATTACATAGGTCTTCAGGTTGCTGTGCCAGGGCTTCTCAAGTATCTTCAGGAGGACCGAGATGCTCTTTATGCCTTGCATGAGACGTAAGTTCTTGGAAGTAAAGAAAAAATGTTTCTTCTCTCTTTCTTTTCCTCATCTCAGATGTTTTGGACCATGCTGAAGTAGAGCTTTTTCCTATAGGCGTAGCCATCTATTCCAGTGAATTTTGATTTGGTTCCTTGCTAATTAATTTAAAATAATTCAAGAAATCAGAAAAGCATGACCATAGGCAAAGGAAGAGCCTGTATTCCTCTTGCTCATTCTCATGGTCACTTGCTGCAGACAATGATTCAAAATATACACGATTTACTCTGTGTGCTTGGCTTACTGCACTTAGTTTGGTGTCTGAAGGTTTATACATAATATGTAAGAAATCTCAGAGGACAATGAAATGGTTTTCTTCTTTGGAGTGGAAACAACTGAACTCCCTTTGGGATTTTTGAAACAAGGCCACGTGAAACACTAAGCTTTTATTTGCAAAGTTGACCATGTAAATTTCTGCTGAAAACTGAGACTTTCCTCCAGGTGGGTCTTTAACCTGCCATTCTATTGTAACATTAAAATCTGGCCCTCACAAGCTTCTTCCATTATAGTAGCAGAGCAATTGTTAAGAAATTTATACTCACTGAAAACATACAAGACGCTGAGTATGTTCAGTCCTTGCAGCAAACTGCCTGCCTTCAGTTATATGAGCACCTTTGTGAAAGCAGCTGAGGGCACCTGCATATGTAGGGAAGTCATATTAAAATCGTTAGTGGTCCTTGAAAGTATATGCTTTATATAATGTAACCTCAGCAGAAAAAGTCTGGTCCATCAGGAGGCGGAAACAACTGACATTTGCAAGAGAAAGGTTTCCAAATGCAATTAATGCGACTGTAGTCTGGAGTACGAGTGCATGCAGGTAAAGACTGGGGTAGGAGGAAGGGTATTGCCAAAGAGTCAATTCTTTAACCTGAGGAGATTTTTGTCTTATTCTGTGGATGTTTCAGCTGATTTAAAATATTACGATCCTGATTTTAAAGCCCTTGGGAATAGGTTTGTGTGTGCATTTCTGGAAGCCCTACTGAATATCCCCTGCATTGTGAAGGATGAAAGTTCAGCTTAAATGACCAGCCTCAGTCCCTATCTGCACCAAAATGATGTTAAAAATCTCAAAATATGTCTTTTCACGTTGGGAGTTTTGCCTTGGTAGCTAGCCTGAGCATCTGATCTTTCCTTACTTCCATGTACCATAGTGTATACACTGGTCAACCCTCTCCTTGCCATAAAAGCAATGCTTCAAGTGTGCTTGTGTGAAACCTGTCTGCACTTATGCATGTACTCTCATCCACTGGGGAAAAACTGCAGTTTTGTACCTGGAATAATCAGTTTCAGTTCCTTAGCTGAGTAAAACGAGTGGAGACTGCTCCAGATTCTACTGTTCTGCATACCCAGGGGCCTTGTGTCTGCTCCTGTCTGCTGGGACGTTTAATCCTCCTCCTCTGAGCACCTTCACTTATGGGTTTCTGACTTGGAAAAAGCCTTTTGTTCTCCTTTTTCCTCAGCTAGTGCTGATGGTACAGCAAGTTAGACTGAACATTCTGTGCCTTCGGCTTGTAAGACACAAGAGCCTTAACCAACTAATGTATATTTTATACTGTGCTTCTTGTCATAGAGGTATCTTGTCTATAATTCACTTATACTTTGTAGTGAATATACAGGTACAATGCAAAATATATAGAATGAATTTAAAGAGATGTATTTTTTTCCCCCCTGAGAATACTGTCAGAATACTGTCACAATCAGGATTAGGTCATTTCTCCCACAAGGACTTAAAATTCTTCTAAAGTTCCACTTGTTTTTTCCCCTCTTACGTTGCTAAGTATAGACTGCAAGAGTTTGCTTTACTAGAAGATAAATACAGGAATAATCCTATTTCACCCTCTTTAGTTATGGACTGCATTTCTAAACTGAAGTGACTGGAAATGTCCTAGCAACTGAGGATTTGTTCCATGAATTAGGAAAACACTTTGAATTCAGGAATACATACATTTAGTGAAGGACCTATTCATTTACCCTGTCAGAAAAATTTGGGCAGAGTGGGCAGAATTTTGCACAGAAGGTGCTAGCACAGTTCCCCAGAGTAAACCTCTCCAGTACCCACAATAACTGTGGGTTACTACTACCCTTATGGCGTATGCACAAAGCATGCCTTCTCCTCTTCCTTTACCCTTCTACCAGCCTGAACTCTGGAGGGTCCTTCTCTGCAGCCCCACACTTCACCCCACTCTCTACTGAGAGGGCTGGCTGCCCCTTCAGCAGGTGAACCGCGGCCCCCTAGGCCTTGTTGCACCTCACAGCTGTTGGCAGCTGGATTGTGACCCTATGGGACTGGAACACCAGTTGGTGAGCCTCTCATTTAAAGGAAATCTGTGCAGTGCTTGCTTTAGCCTGTTAGGAGATGATGGGTTTTAGGTGTTGTCTGAAGAGGGTGTAGAGGAGGGCTGATGTCCAGGGATGATCTAGGAGATTTATAGAATCACAGAATCGTTTGGGTTGGAGGGGACCTTAAAGATCATCTAGTTCCAACCCCCTGCCACAGGCAGAGACACCTTCCACTGGACCAGGTTGCTCAAAACCCCATCCAATCTGACCTTGAACACTTCCAGGGATGTGGCATCCACAGCTTCTCTGGGCAGCCTTCTCCAGTGTCTCATGGCCCTCTGAGTAAAGAATTTCTTCCTAACACCTAATCTAAATTGCCCTATTTCAGTTTAAAGCCATTCCCCCTTGTCCTGTCACTAAATGACCTCGTAAAAAATCCCTCTCAAGCTTTCTTGTAGGTCCCTTTATGTACTGGGAGATTGCTCTAAGGTAGAGCTGTTCCCATGTCCTGGTCAGTACTGTGGGGTTGGAACTCTGATTGCCCTTTGGTAACACTGCCTTGCTGCCCTCTTGTCTTACTCCCCTTATCTGAGAGTTTTCATAGTTGTGTAAGAAACATTAGGTCCTCGAACACAGCTGAACTCACCTACCAGTGTGCTCAGAGAAAGGATGTGTGCCCAGAGGTGTGCTTGATCGCTGCATAAAGCTTTCTTCTCTGAGGACTGATGCTAGTGGATGTGATGGTAGTGGAAGGAAAGGAGAAGAAGAAAACAGCAAGGCCCACCTAAGTGTGTGCTTTGCTGAAGTGAAAGGCGTCTGCAATGGAAGACTAGCTTCACCTCTGAAATGATTTCATGTGGCACTGTCTGGTTTCGCCCCATACACAAAGATCAGGTGTATGTTGGCTTTTTAATGGACAAAAATACACATTAGGTTTGGGTTTTAAAGTTAACAAGAAAAAAAGTTATGTTGCTTTATGCAGTAATATTAATAATAATGATTAATTGAAACAAACTTTCTGAGAAGCTCTGTCAGTTGTATGCATATTTTTTTCCCTGTGGAGAATTCTTTGTTCCAAGAACGAATTTCAAGGAAAAAAATAAAATAAAGTCCCACATATCATTGGGAACAAGTCCCTGTTTCTTGTGGCTCTGCTGAAAAATTCTGAGTTTTGGCTCCCAGACTGTCCATGTGTTATTTCACCGCTGGACTGCTCAGCGGTAGAGGAATTTTTCGCATGTCTGTTTAGGCTTTTGGGGTCTTTTGTTCTCCTCTGTAAGCATCCCTTCCTTTGCCCAGGGCAAGCCGCCCTAGATCCCGGATCTG
>NW_009910778.1:0-12230 GCF_000696875.1 Nestor notabilis
GGTGGGTTTGGGGGTTCAGGGGCGAGGAGGAGGCAGTTTGGGGGAGCGGGGATTAAAGGCTGCAGTGCGGTGCGGGTGCAGGGAGAGGTGTTTCGGTCTCTCAGTCCCGGCACCCCTGCTTCTGCTGCTGCCTCACATAGGTGTCTCGGGGTGATGGGAAGGGTGCAGTCAGCCCCTGGTCACAGGCAAAGAACTGTTGCGTGCTGGAGCGGTGGCAAAATTCCTTCCTTTCCACATAGCCGTCCAGCATTGCCGTGAGGGCGACTCTTCCGAGTTCATCACTAGGAGCTGCGGAGCACCTGGCTGGCCTGGGGTGCTCACTGAATGAGATGATTCGTCTTCTCACACTGACTACCTCTACTTTGCTTTGTGCAATGACACAGAGGGTGGTTAAGCTCCTTGTTTTGCTGTGAATATTACAAAATGAAAGTTATTGCTTCTAGAAAGGAGACACTCCTGAGCGCGTTAGGTAGCTGGTGACTGTGGACTGGAGAAGTGCAAAGCAGCCACCTGTGTTTCCTCCAAAAAAGCTTCACTTTGGTTTGAATTAGGAAGATTAGTCCAAGAACAATAGAGATCAATGGGAAAGTCTGACCATAAGCAGAGAGCACTTTTCTGAGAAAGCAGCAGCTGAATGCTGCATCTGTGGCTCTGACAGAGGCCATGGAGATGTAGGCAAGAATTTAGCAAGGCATTTAGCATGCCACTTTATCTTTTTTACTACTTACTTGCACATCTAGGGAACAAGACTTCATTTCACTGTTTATCACTAGAAGGTTTTAATACTGTGTGGTACAACATTTTAATACTGTTTTTTAAACCCTCATTATTATAGCTGATGTGAGCTTAATCTTTGCCTTTTAATGAGTTTGTTTAGCTTATTATGGGCCTGATCCAGGAAAGCAGTACTTACCATTTCTCACAGGGTACGTGAGGGCCAGGGTCTTTACCACATCTGTGAAAGCTGGGTGTCTGAACAGCTTTCTGAAGAGGAATTAGGTTGTTTTAACTCATTATTGTAATCCTGCTGTCAAACAGAGATACCCAAATCCTGCAGGTGTCACACCCCTTTTTCTTTAGCTTTCCAAGACAAGTCCTGCTCTGAGATGCTTTGTAAGTAGAATCATTTTAGCCTTGATCAGACTGAGCAGCTTGGCTTCACTTTTATTTGAACTTTATTTTGGCTTGGACATCCAGACTAGCCTGAGATCCAGGAACTAAATTTACTTCCCCTCTTCTTACCACTGGATCAATCCAACAGGGATTATTAGCGTATGGGCAACAGAGCAGACCCCCTGTTAGGTGCACCGCTGAAGCACAGAGAGATGTGTTCCAAACCCGGCAGAAGCATTTTGAGCCAAAGTCACCCGCAGCCAGTATGTGGGCTCTGCCCATGGAGCGCTTTAACCAGAAATGGAAATAGCAGCTTCACCAGTATCCTCTGCTGCATATCAAAATATAAGAACAACTGCAGTAACAAGAGCTGGTATAAGATGCTTCCAGGACCACAATCCCAGGAAGAGGGAAGAGCCTTCCGGTAGTGTTGGGTAAGGTGACTAAATCTCAGAAAGGTATAATTTTGAGTTGTATTCTTACCCTCAGCTTTGGCCTGGTGGGTAGCTGCTTTGAGGTACCCAGAAGAGTGATACCTCTTTTGGACCCCTCTGCCAAGCCCCAGCCTCTGCCTGCTTCTGTAGGTCATGCTGTCAGCCGACCTTCCAAAGCGCTGTAATAGCCCTGATCTCACTCTACTTCTCAATAGTTTTATTTGCTTGTTTGTATTTCTGAGAGGTGATGTTTTCACTGTAGATACCATAATTATGCAAATTACACTGTACTCTTGCAATCCCACTGGGATTTTGCAGTTGAATTAAAAGAAAAAAGGCCATAGAAAAAAAAGAAGTTTTAATTAAGATAGAATTTTAAATGGAAATAGATGTTCAATGGGAAAGAGCATTTTCAAGGGTTTGTGGATGCTGCATCATTAGTTCTCAGAGGCTAGATAACGATAACTAAGCTAATCAACGTTGTAAACACCAAGGTATTAAAAGCAAAGCCAAAGAATTAAACACTCCCATCAAAACCTATCACTGTTTTGTCCCTAGCAGAGGGGATATACTCAGCATCCTTTTCCATGTCCTATCGCAGAATAAGTGGAGTTGTAACTTCCACACAGTCAGGGTCCTGACAGTTTAGTTTTCAGAAGGTTATAACCATTCAGAGTCACTCTGTGAGCATGCTGTCAGCTTCAGGTGGTCAAAAAAATGATGTATTTCTGGATTCTTTTTGAATCCCTGGTTTGCTTTTTCTCTCTTTACTCTTTTTGCTGTTAAAAATACAGAAGCTGTAATCCCGGGTGTCTCTCCACGCTGTGCCACTGCAATGTAGACATGCCGGTTACCTGTGGCTCCGGAGAGGCTGATTCATCAGCTGGGAATCAACTAAATTCCCAGCTCATGCTGGCATTTCTTCGGTTGAAACCCCTGGTGCTGGAATTGGCCACTGAGCCACCTCTATATTCTTTGAGGTTTCCTACACGAGGGAATCCTTCAGTGCTGGTTAAGCAGGCTTTCCCACTGCGCGCTCCTGGCAAGGCAGCCTGTGGGATAGCCAGAGCTATAGTTGGCCCTTTGTCTTTTTAACGCGTGGAAAATGCCAAAGGTGCATGCTAAGTGTCGTTAAACCAAATAGACGTGGAGAACCTGTGATGTGTTTGTTTTCCTTGCTTTCTGGATTTTCTCCAACTACAAACAAGCAACAGAGAAGCTCATAGTAAAGCCATGCCCATGAGACATGAAGCATGGTGGCTGTATTTAAACTATGTGTGAAACAAATTTTTCCTCCATGGGTGTGCTGTTTCTACCTTTTTATAGCACTGCACCTCTGCCATACTTAATGCAGTCTCCCCCCTCCCCACATTTCTGTCTGGGTTTTATATATTTTGTAAATCTAGCAATGGCAATGAGTCAGTGCTCTTGTGTATTCAGAAAGGCCGCTTTCTGCTATTGTTATTTTTCACTTCCTAGGGGCAGGCTGCGTGAAAATCCACGTGTTATTAGACAGTGAGTGATAAAAAAATTAGAAGGAAAAAAAAAAATCCCAGCCCTTCTATTCCACTTATTCCCCAGCTTAGATGGATCCAGCGTCACATGGAGGGGATCCAGGATGAGTCAGGGAGCAGAGCTGTGGTCCAAAATTCCAGTTTGCATTACAGCTGGGAGGCAGCATTTAGCATCATGTGGATTTATTTTCTTTTAACGGGAACTGCAAAATAATTTATGGGAGTCATACAGCCTAATGGTCAGAACAGATAACAATAAGCCAAGATGAACCTGGATTCCCAGCTGGGTTGAATTATTGACTCAATTTGACTATCAGAGTAATGGGTGTGGTATTTAAGTCTAGAACGTTATACTGGCCTTAACTAAATCTTTTCACTTCCCCACAACATAACTGGAAAATGTGATTAAGTTTCAGAGCTCTGTTGGTACCTAACAGTTTACCTAATAGTCATCTTCATCGGTAAGACTAAGCACAGCACATTAGAGGCATTTCTTTGCAATCTTAATTTGCAGGACAAGTTCTAAAGAGTTCAGCATAAATATAGCTAAAGGGAAATTCATGCCTTAGAATTTATACATACTTGGAGACCTGTAACTCGTGAGGACCTTCTGTGCTGCCTGAATTTCACACTGTATATGTTAGTCAGCTTTCAGTATCTTTTTGTACATCTTTGTTTATTTTTCTTCCTGTGTTATTATAAACAGAAAGAAGAGGAGTGTGAGCTGCTGCTTTTAATGTGGTCAGCTTAAAACCAAAATAAATATAAGTAATTAAACTGTTTCCAATTTATTTGGTCAGTGAATCAGGAGACTTGCAGGAAGCAGATGTCATACAGAAGAAGAGAGTCTAAAAGTTCTGTAACATCTGAGCACACTCCAATGACATGCTGGATTGTTGTTGTTTTGTTTTGTTGTTTTTCCAAGAGGATAGGGAGAAGTTACAAATTTTCCTGGAATGACCCCTTCCAAAAATCCTGAAGTCACTGCAGCCCTGAGTCTTCTCTCATCTTGCGTCAGCATAACTCAGGACTAAATGCACTGGAAACAGAAAGCCTAGGATTAACTGAAAATTACACAAAACTAAGGCTGTCATGAAATCAAAGACCTGCATCTGTTCTCAGTCTGAGAGATACGTACATAGTATACTATGCGTAGTGGCTTCAAGGGACTGAAGCACATGTTTAAAGATAGACTGCTGTGTAAATTGCTCTCTTGAAAGAGGTATTTTGCTAGGGTTTGAATCTAGAGTGAGATCAAGTCTTTTAAAAGTTAAATGCAGTCCCAAGGGCTGATGTGGCCAAATATTCCAGCTTAATCTTGGCTAGAATTTTAACATTTTGCACAGCTAGATCTAATGGTATGTGCCTACCTAGCTTGTTATATTCCCCTGGAATTTATCAGTGACACACTCCATATAATTGTGGTTACTTTTTGTCCGTCTGAAATCCTTTTTTGGTTTTGCAAGGGAGACACTGAAGGAGAGAGTATGTAAAAAATTTTTTCTCAACCAAAAGTTAAAAGTTGATTTCCATCCCCCCTTCCACAATGAAGAATTAAAACAATGTCTGTTGCTCTCATGCTTAATGTCAGAATCTCTGTTAAAAAATAGTAAGAAGAAATATGATTAATTTTTCATATGGAACTTATTCCCTGTAATTTTATAATGTGCATATGTGAGGTTTTATGAAGACTTACACTAAAAGGCTTCAGGAACAGTGTAATAAAGGAAAACTGTTCATAACATCCTTTGGTATCAAAAGAGCTGAACAGCTACACTTTGAGAGAGGGAAATAAAATGAAGGACAATGACAAGTAGTGATAGACTGCTGCAAATGCATTTCCTTTTCTCTGAGATTTACAGAAAGAACCAGCCTTGACTGTTCTTCTCACTATTTTTCTGACATCTTCCACCTGCTTATAAAATACCAATCATTTACTTGATTTCACAACTGGTTTTCTTTTTTAAGCAAGTGCCGGAAAACATTTATTAAAGGAATAAATAAATCTTCAAAGCTATTGCAGTTTGTCCTAATAGGGTGATTGCATGTTGCATATCTGAAGATCTGTTGCTGCTTAACAGAAGTCAGAGGAGACACAGGATCAAATTTGGTTGTGTCTGTCTTCTATACTTCCTTAAAATCTTGTTTTCAGTAGGAAGCATAGAATCATAGAACAGTTAAGGTTGGAAAGGACCTTAAGATCATATAGTTCCAACCCCCTGCCACGGGCATGAACACCACACACCAAACCATGTCGCCCAAGACTCTGTCCAACCTGGCCTTGAACACTGCCAGGGATGGAGCATTCACAACTTCCTTGAGCAACCCATTCCAGTGCCTCACCACCCTCACAGTAAAGAACTTCTTCCTTATATCCAACCTAAACTTCCCCCGTTTAAGTTTAAAGCCATTCCCCCTTGTCCTATCACTGCAGTCCCTAATGAAGAGCCCCTCCCCAGTATCCTTGTAGGCCTCCTTCAGATAGTGGAAGGCTGCCCTGAGGTTTCCATGCAGCTTCTCTTCTCCGGTCTGAACAGCCCCAACTTTCTCAGCCTGTCTTCATACGGGAGGTGCTCCAGCCCTGATCATCCTCATGGCCCTCCTCTGGACTTGCTCCAACAGCTCCATGTCTTTTTTATGTTAAGGAAACCAGAACTAACATGTATAAGATATGGACAGTCATGATTTATCACTTCTGTTTGTATAGTCATTAGTTACAAGCAGTGGACTTGTTCTCATTCAGAGAAGTTCTTATTTATTTTTTAGCTATATTGCAGTAGCATCTGGAGGTCCCAGACAGAAATGAAGGTCCACTTGTGTTTAGTACCAGTGATGTATCCAATTAAAAAACTAAACCAGCTTTAAGCCCTAGTGTAGGGCAAAGTCAGCAGGCACAGAAGACCAAGAGAGCCAGAAGTTCCTCCAGAAGACAAGTAACAAAACCAGTTTTATTTCATAGAATAAACAGAGATCTCGGCCTGTTTTTCCATTATTGAATGATATAAGCATCAGGGCAAAATTCAATTTGTAATGGCATTATGAGATCCCCTATTGTGAAAGATAAACAGCAAATTTGGCCTAATGCCTCAATAAATTAATTACCTTGAGTTAACCTTACTTTTGGTTCCTGTATCTCTATAGTTTAGCAGATTGATTTCTGAACAATGCAGCTTCGAAGAATCCACTTTATTCTGGAGAGGTGTGTTAAAAGGAGTTAAAGGATTTTCTAGAGGCACAAAGTTTCCACATGAAAAAATCTGGAATTCTTGGATCCATTGAGCCATGTAATATTTTGAGTTGGAGACTAAGCCTTTGTGTTAGATACAGCTGCTGCACCGAGGAAGTGAACAGTGTCCATGGGAATGACGGTAGCACACAATGGTTGTTCCAAAATATTCAAGATAAAACAAGCTGCATCTTCAGTTGGTGTCAATTAGAGACACGTAATTGAAATTAATGGAGTCATTTGTAAAAGCAAAGGGCAGGCCTACTTCTTTAGAAGACATGAGCAGCTCTAAAAGCTGGAAGAGAAAACCAGATATTTAAGTTAGACTGAAAGCATTTGGAGAGAAGAGTTGTAAAGAGAAGCTAAAGACTGAAGTACTAAGCAAGTGCTATTGCTTCATGTCACTGACTGGGTGATTGTGGTGGGAACCCCAAAAGCCCCAAGTCATGAGGACTACCCTACAGTTTAGTCCCTGAGCTGCAGATTTAAGCACCTAAATTCTTTTGGGATCCTAAGTCATGAGTTCTTCCAGCAGATAGGTATCTATGTAGGGCAGTCTTCTCCTTCTGTTAAAACTGAAAATAATAGTAATAAAAAAAAATCCCTAGCATGTATTCCAGTGGTTCAGGTGCCTGCTCTTGCCTGAGGTGACCTGTTTTTCAAGTGTGGTCTGAATGGTAGCGTTATTGGTGCTTGGTAGCATAACACCACAGTTCTACTGTGCGGCAAGTGCTCTGTTATTAAAGGCCCAATAGAAAAGGACTGTGGCTGGCATAGAGCGTCATCTTTCAGGGATAAGATTTCTCTCACTGGACCTGCTCCAATTAATGTTTTAGCATCGTTGTTGGTAGTTCCTATTTGATACTAAACTATAGTGTTAAATTAATCATTAGGAGTCAAATCTTACCTGTTTCTAATGGAGTGCACTAATCTTGGGGCTGCTGGATAAAAGGTATTGGGAGAGGTGTGTCTTCTGGTTTCTAACTGTGGGAGATCTGGGAACGCTTGGAGCTCACCGTGGCTTTGCAAGTAGGGTGGGAAGAGCAATGCCTCGTCTTGAGCACAACAGGCACTGAACAGTTTGGAATAACCTATTGCACCTGATGGCCCAGGTGCCATGGGGGATGTGTTGTTAAGCAGGTTTGGCTACATGCAAAGCCTGGTAACAGCACAAGGCAGGTTTTATACTTGTCTCTGATGCTGAACCTGGCTGACTGAATAGGCAGTTAAGATCATAAATCTCTGTTATTAATCTAATCTTTTGGCTAAAACAATTTTAATAGACAAGGATGCTTTAAATAACTACTGCCTGAGTCACTGTGGTTTGTTGATCTGATGTCTTCTACAATATATAATGTTGTCAAAATTGAGGTTTTCTCACATCTGATGAAATCCAAGGAATTTATTTTAAGACATTATTTTGTAAATTGAACTCAAAGTTCTAAAGGCTTTAAGGAAAAGCTGACTGTAGGCAATTTTTTAAATGTCAGTCTGAGCTAACTGAGGAAAAAGGGAGAGAATTGATGAATCTAAGAGAGCTGCTAACATGGGTCAGGCCTAAGGGACTTTTAGGTCCTGTTTCTAGAAAAGATTCATTTATCTCTGCTGCTCTGTGTTGTCTGTCTTCTTTATATGGGTGTCCTGGGTAATACCATTTGCAGAGTACAGATTTGTTCTGTAGTTCTGACTTGGTGTTTATAGTCCTCTAGTGACATCTACAAACAGCAGACATTTATTATCTCATAACGCTACCTCAACTTGAAAAAGTGAAAAATAAATCTATGGCAAAGAAATACCTTTCACAATATAACATCCCAAAAACCGTGCACCTTTCACTGAAATTAAGGGAGTTTTCACATGGGAAGATTTTCCACCTTCAGAAAAAATCATTATAGGTTGGTTAGGCTGAAGATTGATTAAACTCACAATATAAAATATATGGGAGGGGGGAATGGTAGATTGATATGCTTACAGTATCCCTCTGAAAATTTATTTTGTTTTGGTTTGGTTTGGGTTTTGGTCTTGTTTCTGGTTTATTTTTTTCCTGGATAGATTTGCACTTATAAGTACAGATCAATTATTATGCTGCCTGTACTCAAGAGCCTGAAGCTCCTGTGTCCTTTGCTTCCTGTGACTTTGCTACACCTCATTGCTTCCCCAAATGGCAACACTGTTTTGAAACTCATAACACAAACATAAATCTCTTCAATAGCACCTAAAATCAAATCCTGCTACTTAGTGATAGACGAATTGTTGTGCTTTCACTCTTACAGTGATGGAAGTTTGTTCTTTTTTCTCCCTTTGCTGCTGTTGTACATTGATGTTTAAGGATGAAGACTAAATATGTAGGCACAAAACACTGCTGAAGGCTCCAATGCTTATTTCTGTACCTTTTAACAGTCTGATGGGAAAGCAGGAGGTACATGCAGCAAACAGTGCAGGGAGTTTGCCTCTTTTAATCCCAAACATCTGGTTTCAAAGCAAAAGGAAAAAAGGGCAGAATGAAATTGTCATATTTAGTTTAACATCAAGGGTGACATTCTGCATAGTTTGTCCCTTTTTTTTACATTCTCCTGTATCTGTGATGGCTGCCAGCATGTCCTATGGCACAAGGGCTTGGCCTCTCCTAGCTGGAATTGCCTGTCCTCACCTCTTTGCTGCAGAGCTTCTCCAGGCAGTTTCAAGGCACAGGACAAGCTGCTCCTGCCTCCAGACTCTTCTCCCCTCTGAAACTTCATCTCCTTCCCACAGTTTAACTCTGTCTTGTGATTTTGTAGGAACTGTAGGCAGAGTTATCCCGTATCCTGTCAATTCCCAGAAATGGTCCTGACATGATAAGAAAGCCTCACTCCCTAGAGGTACTCAGTAGCAATTTTGCATGTTAGAGGGAGAGAAATTCAGACAGATTTCAGGTCTCGTGTCAGCTTTTTGTGACAATGGTAAAAATGCCTTTGTTTATGATAACATTTATACTGCCAGTACCACAGGCACAGCTGTTCTGAAGTTGGTTAATGCTGAAGTATGGATAGTAATTTTCTTAGTAAAGAGAGGCTTTACTTCTATTTTTATCCTGGGTTATCACCCTTTTTTAAGGATAATAAAATTTGTTCTAATGAATGATATTTAAAAAAAATAAAATGTACTTTCCATCATTTCTCTCCTTTCCTTCCTTCCTTTCCCTCCAAACAAGGTAAATGCCACTAAAGTGATGTCAGAAGAGCATTTTTGAAAGTGTTTGGATTCATTGTGCTTTGTTTTCCATCCAGGAATTCACATGACACAATGGAAAGTGGGATCTGACACCTCTAAGATAAACTATTAGATTATCTATAAAGTACTACACTCATCTTTATGATGAGCATGTAAGGCCAAAATAACTGGGACACAGTGGCTTTGAATATAAGTAAGTAGCCTTGTTATCCTTGGTGCAAGCATCAGCAGAGATTACAATGGACTTGTGATGGCCCTGGGGGAATCTCACAAGGCCCTGAAGTAGGCACTGTACTATTTGTTTTCATTCTGTTCTCAATAGCGTTCTGGTGCTTGGATGACATGACCCTTTTAAAAGTGTGCTGTCTCTCTTCATCCTTATTTGAGCCACACAGGAGAGCACATGCACATGCACGGGAGAGCACATGCAGTTAGAAATGTTGAAAAGATGCTAGCAGAGGATGAAGAAATTAATGATTGACACTGTGGAAACATTTTCTTCCGTAGATCTACCAAGACTCTGTGGACATTATGATGAGATGGATCCAGGATCATAAGTCAGTGCCTCCAGTGTTCTCTCCTAGAAGATCAGTAGCTTTTTTCAAACTAATTTTATTAGATTCCACTGATGGGACCTGGTCTGAGCTACAAATACCTACCAAAAAGTTCCCAGGCTTAGCCTGTGTGTGACACCGCTCAGAGAGAAAACACAGCTATACTGTGGAGGCAGCAGCAATTGTTCAGAGCTCTTTTAGGACATGCTCAAGTTGAAGATGTGACCTCAGTCCCATGGGTGTCTTTTCTTGTTTAGCTGACATTTCCACCTCCTGCTTTTCTCTTAGGCTGGGAGAAACTCCCCAAATAGTCATTTGAGGTTTTGGCAGTGTTTGCTGCCTAAGTAATTATTCTTCATCCCCTACAGAGATATGGTGGTGTGTGGGATTCTCTGGTTATTGTAAAACATGTTTCTGTTGTGGTTCACAAGACACAGGTTGGAAACCCTGATACAGAACAAACATGTTTCCTTGTTCTGAAGCTGGGTGATTGGGCAAAACTTACCCATTTTAGTATAGGAGTTTTATCTTTTTTGCATTTCAGAAGATGGGCAAGGCAATGCAATGTAAGGGATGTTTCAGAATCTCATTTTCTTGATGTCCTCAGAAACTGAATCCTATTTGGATAATAAGCACTAGTCCAAGCTACTGGGTTAAATATAAAGGTAACTGTGTACGATTTCTGTAGTCTGTTTAATATAGGAGTTCATCAATTCTCCCTCTAATAATCTGCAGTCTTTCATAATTAAACATCTCTTTTGCAAGATGCATGATACTTTACCTGTATGATTCCCACATGCTATCCTTACTCTGTGCTTGTAGTTCTGAAAGCAAAATAGAGATAGACTTTGATGATAACTCAAAGTAGATACAGGAATGTTTTGATTAGTTAGAGATCAAGGCAGCTGTTCTAGAAGGGGAGAATTGCACTTGTGAAGTACCAGAAACAGTGTTTTATCTTGTCATTTGCTTGAATAGTGTGAGACTGTCGACCTACAGAAACTTGCTTTTGTGTTTCACCTTACTGAGATAATAAAAAAAAAATAATAAAAATCATCACAGATTAAATGAATGGAGCTTATTTTATAAACTGACCTTTATTGTGATGCAGGTGCAAGTCCCATAGAAGTCAGAGGACACGCTTAGAATTCAGCAGTTCTCCCCAAGATTATTCTAAGAAACACGTATCTCGCGCTGCTGAAGCCTGCTCTGGTCTGATAAGGTTTGTCTACATGCGGAAGCCAGCATGCTGTTAAACTAGAATAACAGTGTACAGCGTGGTGTCTCCTTCACACTAACTCTCTGCATGACCAGTCGCAGCATCTATGTCCTGAGGCTGCTTTCAAAGCAAAATAAGCTGTTTTCTAATTAAAAGTCTAATACACAGTTCTGTGTGATGTAATTGCAGAGCAGTCAGTATGGTGCTGATTCACATCTTACTGTGTCTGGACTGTCATGTTGACAAGCCCTTTTAATTTTAAGGTCTTGGTAAATTATTTCTGTAAGTGCAGCAGACAATATCAGTGCATTGTACTGTGATACAGAGTGCTCAGATGCTCCATACTAGAGTAGAATTCTCTGCTCACTGAGGTGAACACAATATATTCAGTGAAAGATCCAACTTCATGCTAGTGTTCGTGTGTTTACCTCTATCAAAGTAACACCTAAAAATATAACCCAGAATTTTGGCCTCATTGTGCTATTACTAGTAAATTAACATATAAGGAGAGCTTAGAGAAGAACAATAAAAATGAGAAGGGGGGCTTTGAGTAAGTTTTGATTTTTGAGGAAAAATTAAAGGATTTGAGTCTGTATAGCTTGGTTGAGTTTGACAGAGAAGACATGACTGTAAATACTTCAAAAGTTTAATTTCAAAAACAGCAGAGGATTTGGCTAATGTTAAAGACATACCAAAGGTTAGGACAGCAGCTCAGAAGACCTAGGGTTAATTCCATGACATATGTCCTTAGGCAAGTCATTTCTGCTTAGATCCTAGCAAATACCTAAAGGCACCCAACTGCCACTTCTTTGTCTACATCATTGTGTGAAAGTCAGCTGAGACTGAAAACCACCTATTTTAGAGAATTGCTAAATACCTTTGGGCATCTGTATCTTGGCCTTTACTGGCCTCAGCTTTATATGTAAATGGGTAAAAATTGCCTTTTGTTGTAGAAAGAGT
>NW_009910778.1:12261-17301 GCF_000696875.1 Nestor notabilis
AAGAGGTTCAGAAAGTATTGGTGTTGTAACAATGGGATACATGCATGTATGCTGAATAGAAAAATTAATTAAGATGGGATTTATTTCACTAGTCTGTAGTGTAAGGTGGTCATCTAATCTTCCTGTTTTCAGCACAGACATGAGGCGACAGTATCTGAGACAGGGGATGAATTCACCCTAGCAGTGTCTGTCTCCACCCTCTCTGGAGGGAGCCAAGACAATGCCTGAACTTTAGACGATTGGAATTAGGCAAGATGAATATTATCTTAAGAATAAAAGGATCAAATAAAATCAACTCAGCTTGATTTTAAGGGAAAAAATGTCTTTAATGAGTGTGTTTGCAGAGATGTTATTTTAATGGGATGACAGAAACCACCTCAAAGAACTTGTGTTTTTCTCCTGTTATTTCTCATTAAACTTTCAGGAAGTCTTTTATTAAAAACTAAGTAGATAATAGAGCTCATGCTTCTGTTCTTTGTAAGCAGTCCTTATGCAGACTAGCAAGATCCCGAAAAGTGCTATGGTCGCATAGTACTAGTGAATGCTGTATCCAGTATCTACATTTGAGAAATGTAGGACTTAATAACTAAGTAGGAGCTGGGCACTTTTGGAAATCAAGTCCTAATGTCTCTTGCTTTTATATAACAGCCTCATGCGAGTTGGAAGTACTGTGTTGCCTCTAGGTGGTAATTACCTCCTTGAATATGGCTGATCCTCAGAGAAAATACAATTATGGGCACTGAGTTTAAAGAAAAAAGAAGAAGATGTAGGAAAATGAGTGTTATTCAAAGGACAGCTGTAAAAATTCTGTGAGTTTCTGTAAGAGTTGCTGAAGATGTAAGATGCTGGAGATCTGAGGAAAGATTGAGCAATACGAAGAAGATGGAGACTTGCTTTTTACAAAGATTCACATGGAAGTGATGGGGGGTAATGGGTACAAGTTAATCCTGGGGATATTCAGGTTGGACACAAGAGGAAAACTTTTCACAATGAGAGCAATCAGTCATTGACGAAATCTTCCAGGGAAGTGGTGGATTTCCCAACATTGGACGCTTCTAAGATTTGGCTGGACAGGGTGCTGGGACACATGCTTTGCCAGGAAAGGTGATGATCCTTGAGGCCCTTCCAACCTGTATTCTATGATTCTATGAATACAGACTCATGGGGAAGACCAAGACTTCAAGATCCATGCAATTGCACAAGTTCACATTTCAAAGAAAGCTGAGTTTAATTGCTGTAGGTGTGACTCTGTGATAGAGTTCTCGCTTGTGTTACTACATTTGTTACCTTGTGGGACAGCAAGATCTCTTTGTGACTAATTTACTCTTTCTGGTTTTCACTCTTCAAAGAAAAGGCCTGCTTTCAGGCTTTGTCAGTCTTGGTTTGATAGTTCCCACCTCCAGCCTCTCCACAGCCTATCTTCATGCAGCTGGATTCTTTTCCATTGAAACTGCTTGTCATTTACCTGCTTCACTGGTGTTGCAGGGAAGTGGAGAGTCCCTTTTTGATGAAGAGAGAGGATGAGTGAGCAATCAATCACTTCAGGGACAAAGACCTGTTGTTGGAGAGCCTGTGGCTAGATACTAGACTAGACTTATGCTTGGGAATGTCTAAAATGTG
The DNA here is from genome assembly GCF_000696875.1 of Nestor notabilis. Classification (NCBI taxonomy): domain Eukaryota; kingdom Metazoa; phylum Chordata; class Aves; order Psittaciformes; family Psittacidae; genus Nestor; species Nestor notabilis. Next base: position 13,882 of record NW_009910778.1, read on the forward strand.
CTGAATTCGGAAGAACAAAATATATTCATAGGAGTTGATATTTATTGCTTTTTCTTGACCTTGTAGACCCAACACCTATTGCTTTGGGAAATCAGAGCTGAACTGTCCTGAGAACTTAGAGGAGGATTTAAGGTTTGCACAGAGAATCTAAACATGGTGGGGATTTTATCTGGATACGAAGCAATCCTGACTCAGATTAGGATATGAAATAAGAACTCTCTAATTGAAGAGGCATACTTGGGTCATAAACCTGTGACCTTAAAAGCCCATTTTCAACTTGCATGAGATTTAGTGTGTTAGATGGGAGGTGCACCTATTGCTGATTCCCCCAAGAGCCAGGGCTTGAACTAGGTGCTATGTTCCTGGACACTATAAGGTTTCTTGGCTGTTCCTGTTGCAGAAATGCAAATATATATGTCCTGCACTGTCAATGTGTAAGGGTATAAAGGCAGAGATTATGTGACCTGCACTGAGACCAGCTTCTTGCTGGGCTCCCTTGACACCCCAAAGTCCTAATTGTTCCCCTGAGTGACTCCAAACCTGTGAATTCACATCATTTGCTTTATGCCCTAATTCAGGCACTCTGAATCATCCTCTGTGCGTGCCTCCCTCTTTCCTCTGGTTTACATCCTCCAGATTTCACTGAGGTGCCCAATGTGGCCAGTGAAATAGACTTCCAAGTGCCCAGTATGTAGCAAATTAGCTGTTGTGCTCAGCTTGTTATTGTTATTAACAACTATTTCACTTTTTGCTCCCACTGACCATTTTATCCATTTGGTGTCATTCATTATATACTTAGACTATAAGCTGCAAAGAGGACAGACTCTTGTATCCTCCTCCACAGTAAGTGTAGCAGTATGGGGTTCTACCCCTGCCTGGGGCCTCTAGGCACTATCCCAGTATAAATAATACACAAAAATAGATCATCAGTGCAGCATCCATCAAGAAAATCATACAGAGACCTAAACAGTGCTTTAATATTGAGTTGCTCTACTGTCTAATGTGGGGTTCATGTAATAGCTTGCTGTAGTTTTCTGAATTAGAAGACAGATCATACAAAGTCTTATATCTACAAGCAATGTGCAAGGAGCTTGGAGGAAATCTGTAATTACTGAAATCGGGAAGTATGCCAAAGATGATTTACAAGTATGGTGAAGAATGCATCTTTTGTGATGTTCAGGACTTTATCGGGTTTATTTTGGAGGCGTTCCAGGATTAATAGCAAAAAACAGCCAAAAATTTTGAAGTGAAGCAATCAGACCAAATTTTAGCTGCAGTAATAGCTTCAGTAACCCAGGGGCTTGCAGCAGCTTCCTCTGTCTTGACACAGAACTGATTGTTCCTGTTGAACCATGTAGGATCACACTAAGCAAAACAATTTAACTGAGTGATACAGACAGCTTTGGAGGTGTGCAAGAGATACACACAACAGAAATGGGTATCATTAATATTATTACCTGTATTACAGCCATTGTTTTAAAGTTCACCTGCACTCAGGGTCTCACTAGACTTCACGATGTGTACAGAGAGCATGAGTTAAAACTTCTCTGAAAAAAGTTAACAAGCGTGTTAGAGAACAAAGAGGTACCTCAGAAATGAGGTATTTCTATTCTCATTTAGCTTGGAGCCATGAAGGTGTAGTGATTTGCTCTTATATAGTTGTAAATAGTTGTTTCTTGCAATAGATTTGATGGGACTTTGGAAGGTGGAAATAGACAAGTCCATGGCTGCTGAGGATTAGCTTCTTGTGACAGCAAAACATTGGACCTGTAGCACCAATTATCAGATGCTTTTTGATAGATATTGATTGTAGTTATAATTTTCAGGCCCTTAATCCACTTTCATTGTGCAAGTACTTTTGTGCTTGCCCATGACTCCACCTGTTTGAGCTCCATGCCTATTTGGTAAGCCTGATTGAGGGCTTCGAGGAGCAAGCTCTAAGGATCTCAGCTAAGATAGTCATGTAGTTTCTCTGTCTAATCAGTAGGGAGGGAGAGTCCCTGAAGTGCTGGTTTCACTCTAATGATTGTAAATAGAAACTAGGTAAACTGACGCCTAGTTTTCAGATGACTAAATTTAGGATGAATGAATTGCAGTGTTTCTTTAATTCATTCTAATTTCTTTTGAAGACACTGGGATATCAATGACAACAAGAGCTTGGAAAGCAGCAGCTCTGGCAGCAAACCCCAGTCTAAAATACTTAGTTCACTTAGGTTGCAGTACTTTGAGCTAGCAAGCTGAGGTGAATCTCTTCATTGTCAACATGGGACTCTCTTTCAGGGCCATGAGGTTCAGTCAAATAACCTGTATGCTAGGTTTCATTTTTGTTTCATTATTCTTTGTTTTTCTTTCTTTTTCTCTCCCCTTCATCATTGGAAAAACATGCTGTTGCAAGCTTGGAGCATAGATAACATGCGGCTGAACCAGGACAGGCTGCTATGCTGGTGGACCAGTATGGGCTTCCACACTGGTGGCTGGTGGAGGCAATCTCCCTGATGCTCATTGATGGTGCTGCAGGATTGCATGGTATTCAGGAAAACCACATAGGATTTGATTTAGGATCATCACTGCCATGGCTGTTGAGCATCTGGGTGACTGTTTTTGGAAGGGAGTATAACAGCTTGCTGTGTGCTTTCATATCACATCACAAATGATGTTAATAAATAAATCAAAGAGAATGTGATTGAAGAGACCAAGGCATTTCCTTTAACTTCAAAGAGTTGAATCTGACCTGTTAAACCCAAAATTGTGTCTACAGGCACACTATACACATTTAGGAAAACAAAGACAAAACTGCTTATTTATCTGCTTTCTGTAGCACCTGTTTTAGTGTTTATGGTTTAGCTGGAGCCATGGTGGCAATTTTCCTGCTATCCTTCTACCCAGGTTGGAAGAGTGAGACTGTTCTGTGGAATTGTATGATTTATTTTTGTGAGGTTTTTTGGGAGGTGCGGAATCCCTGAGTGTGTAAGTGCTGAGATTCTTGATTCTTTCTGTATCAAACTGGTGGCTCCTGATTTCAGAGTTTCTTCATGCGAAACTAAGTCCTTCAGTTCTGCAGAAGACTTTATAAATGCATGTAGTGAGACTAAGAGTCCTTGATTTCCACAGATCCAAATAAACCCATGAAAAGAAAAAGGTTTCTTTCATTGCTCTCAGGACGAGTTAAGCAAATAACTGGAGCAGCAAGAGAAGAGGTAAGGATTTGCACAATCTGCATTCATATCATTCACACTCACATGTTGGGAAAAGAATTCACAGCTCAGGAGTGGGCTCAAAATTAAAAGAGAAACACCCCCGAGGCTTCTGGAATAGGAAAAAGAAAAAAGTTACGGAAGCTCAACTCTCATGAATTATTAAAACAAAACAAACAGCTGGATGGCAGAAGAGCTGCTCTTTGCCATAAAACATTTCCTGACA
>NW_009910778.1:17312-29282 GCF_000696875.1 Nestor notabilis
CGATGATTATTTATTTATTTTAGTTCTTCTTTATCATTAAATGATTTGATTAAAAAAAAAAAAGGCACCTCATCTTCTGAATACGACGAGAATATGCTTGCAATAATTCTGCTAGTTTCTTAGGTGTGATCAGTTATTAATCCCTTCTTCTGCGCATGTAGTGAGAACAAGGGATTCACCACACAACCTTGTCTGTAACCCTACCATCTTAAAAGCTTATTTCCTATTTCCACTCTCACTTCATCGTGAGCATTCTGTCCTCAGTCCTGCAGATCCATTTCCAGCAAGTACAGCAGCCCTGAACTGCAGGTTTTTGAAGTAAATCAGCTAATGCTGACTGCTGCTGATAGTGACTCGATGAGCAGGTCCTTTGGCAGAACAGAAGAGGTGGTGACATGTGGCACAAGGGCCATGACAAGTGCCGGAGGTCAGTAGCGCTCCCCTGTCATAGTGCTGCCTGCCTGGTTTTTATCACGTCTCTTTTGAGGTCTGTATCTCATGGAAGGCGAACTAAGAACATTCATGGGGAAGTTGGTGAACTTCTGCTCTGAAAGCAGAATCTTGTAGGACACTTGCATTCACTGTAGTGGATATCAGCTGTCTACTGGGTTTTTTCCAACTTTGTCAAAGCTTTTTCTGAAAGCAGACTTTCGGTGATCATAAAAACCAGCTGATGTTTTAGATTAGCACCGCCTTTTTCAGAACCAGAGCTAAATTTCACAGGTTTCGCCTGTAACTTATGTGCCCAGACCCTCACAAAATCTAGATGCCCTTTTGCTTATGAACTTCCATCTAAGGGTCATGTTAGTCTGATTCAGACATTTGTATTCACACTGTTGGAATATTTTGCACGGTTTTGCCACGTCTCGTATTTTCCACAGAAATTACACAACGAAAGGCAGTGTTTATCAAGAGCCAGAACTTGAAGGGATGCTTTGCTGGCTCTGTCACTGGCTGCCTATCTTGCTCAGCTGATGGCGTTAGTGGCACGTTTCCCCTGTGGGTGCAGGGACTCTCAAGCAGACCGCAGGGGAGACAGATGGGTTACATCTGTATTTGCAACTTAAACAAGGCTGACAAGGCAGTACTGGCCTGCAACAGCCTGTGATGTTTGTTGGTGTGCTCACTGGACTGGGTTTTGCTCATCAACTAGCACATTTCCAAACTGCCTATCATAATATGGGGGGATGTGGAGGGAGTCCAGGAGGCAACATGGATGAGACCACTCAGTTTTGATGGGAATGAGGATTTAGCTGTGTGGACAGAAGCTGTGCCAAGCTGCTTTTTCTCTGGATCTGCAAATAGTGTCTGGCACATTTTATTTATTGATTCAGAATTAGGCTTGGGGTCTGAAGGCTCATGTCAGAGCTGCACTGGGGGTGACTGTACCATATTCCTGTAGTTACACAGGCTTTTTCTCCACCCATCTTATGTTTGTTTTGTCTTCCTAGAAGTAAGCTCTTCAGGGAAGGTATTGACACTTGCTCTTTATTTGTAGAGTATTCAGTACCATGTGGCCCTGACCTGCATAGATTTCAGTGCAAGTAAAGGCAGTTGAATCTGCTTTTACCAGTTTGCTTGCCCCTTGAAATGTTTTCCCAGACTACAACTTTACCATTAAGGAAGGAACAAAAGGTAGCTACTTAAGAACTGTAAAACCTGCCTCATTTCAGCCCTGCCTATTTAATTTTGTAGGCTTATGTTAGGCCTTTAAGGTTAAAAATGTTTCTTTTCTTGTCTTGGCTTGAACAGCAAATAGAATGTTTAAAAGAAAAGAAAAAAGATAGAGTCCATATGACACAGGCCAGAGTGATGCAGCCTTGCCTGTTTTTTCTTGATCTGAAACAGTTTATTAACTGGAGTGTAATATGGCCTGGCTGTCTCAGTTTCAATCCCATTTTTTGGATGGAAATTTGCACACTGGACAGGCACAGAAGCAATCGTTTGCTCATGAACAGGCAGATAGTCTCTTGTTTTCTTTGCAACATAACATTTTCTTGGTTAGACTTATTTCATCCTTTCCTCCTCCATGAACGCACCCAAAACTGCAGAGTAAATAACTGTGGCTTACAATGAACAAAGTTCTGAAATGATAATGAGAAGCAGTGAATAAACTCTGCATGTTTTACATGATACAGACTTGAACTCTGGTGAAGGGGCCGTCTGCAGCAAGGTCAGGAGTGTGATGAAGTAGAAGTTTGGAAGGGGAATCTGCTGGAGAGATAGTATAACCCACTGAGTGATAAGTGCTGACAGACTGGCACCCTGATGTTTGAAGTGCTTTCCCCTGCGGCAGAAATATGTCTCTGATCCTGTTGTGTTATGGCCAGACTCAGTCTGTTTTGAAAGACTATACTTTCTTCACTTGGAGACTTGGGAAGATTCAGGCTGAATGCATTTAACAGAACCCTAAATTTTGGGCCATGGTTAAAGATGAATTTTAGAGATTTGATATGGCTTTCCCTAAAGGCATTTGTAACAATAATCATAAGCATATGTCAGTACATTTATATTATTATTATCATTATATGTTTACATCAATGTTTTTCTAATAATTCACCATTAAGTTACTGTGTTTAGTGCACTAGTTCATAGAGAATAAAAGCATTAAGTTATGATTTAAAAAGAATGATAAAACAATAACACCGGAGAAGTTTAATCATCTACTAGTGCGTAACAAATTTGGAGCATTATTCAATCTGTCCAGGCAGGCTCTTGTGTGGTTCCTGTTCTTCTCTGTTTCTTTCCTGTGGGTTTAGGTTGTGAGTGCTCCCAGTATGGCCACACAGGGAGAAAACCTGAAATATGTGAGTGAGACCCAGACTGGGAGGCAGAAGATTAAGCGAAACGTCCTGGGACCTTCCAGGAGAAAGCTGCTCTGCTCTTTACCCAAACCTCAGTGATAGAAGTAGTATCAGAAGATAGTCAGGGATAGTTTGACTAATAGGGGTCTTAAGAAACAGTAGTGACGTTTTCAGTTTCTTGAATCAGTTTACTTCAGTTACATTTGCAAATGTATATATATAAAAATAAAAGAATTACAAAATTTGTAAGTAAAAAAGCTTGGGAGAGAGAGATAAAGAGATTTTTTTTTTTTTACCTTTAATTTCTAGTCTAGGACTGGGAAAAAGCTCTTCATCCCATTTCCTTTACCTCTGGTATAGCAATATTCTGTTGCATTTTCGGAAGATTTCTGGTACACTGTTCTTCACAGTGAGGGTGGTGAAGCACTAGAATAGGTTGCCCAAGGAAGCTGTGAATGCTCCAACCCTGGAGGTGTTCAAGGCCAGGCTGGACAGAGCCTTGGGCGACATAGTTTAGTGTGTGGTGTCCCTGCTCATGGCAGGGGGGTTGGAACTAGATGATCTTAAGGTCCTTTCCAACCCTAACTATTCTATGATTCTATGATTCTATGGTACCTGACATGGCAATTCTGTCATCTAGTCTAGTTCTTCGACAACCACTGATCAGAACACTTCACTGCTTTGGAAGACAGGAGGAGGCAGGGATATAACCCTTAATAGCACACAGGACTAATCAGGCCTCTCTTTAATTACTTCTATACAGACAGTGTATCTGCATAGATAACAGAAGAAAATACTGTTTTCATTTTGATTATTAATAATAAAGCACTAACAGACATGTTGATATGTTAGTTTTCAGTGATTTGCAGCCATGCTTCCCTCCATTGGAAACAGTGAGACATAACTTAAAAGTGCTGTCTTTATCAGCATCCCAAAGGATAACTGTCTGCACTTTCATTCCTTCCCACTCTAATGTATGTACACTACGCTGCATTTTTTAACCATGCAATCAGAAAGCATGTGTTCCTCAGGACCTCTGGATCATTCCTGCAGAGGGTGGACACTGAATGAGAAAGACATCAAGGAAGTAGAAATGTTGTCTTGTTAATTTTAAATGAGCTTAGTAAAACGTTGCCTTCATTTTCCCTCTGCTTCACAGATGTATTGTGAGGGGCAGGCTCATGTTTGCCATCATATTCCAGCTGTAGCACTTGGCTGTGTAAGCTTCTTATTTAATTTATCATGGAATCAACGTTTATTTTTCTTTCCTCTCAAGTGAGAATACTACCACAATAAGGACATGTACACCTAACATTGCTAATGTACGTTTAGTGGCAAGAGGACAAGAGCCTGTTACACAAACACTGAAAGGATTAAATCCTTTACCTCCTACAGCAGGGGACCATGCTCAGACACGCCAGGGTTTTGTGATGGTCCAGCAAGTGATACTCAGTGAAGGTCATTACATAGGGAGTAACTATACATAGATCTGGAACTGGAGAAACAAAAGTAATTGTTCTAGCAATGTTTTGGAAACATGTATTTGGTCTGGATATAGTCAAATAGATAAGTGATGCTACAGGCCTACATTTTTTCCTCCAGTGTAGGATCTGATGTCTAATTAGAGCAGAAGAGTCTGAGCAGCTCAGGTTGGTAGTTTCACTTTCTGGCAGTTACTGTTTCTGTTGGTTATAAATAAAGCTTTGAGTGATCAGGCAGCCAGCTTCTATTCTTCAGGTACCTGGATTGAATGGGAGTGAGTTTGAACCTTAGATATATTATCACATATTTTAATACTAAATTTATTAAAGACAAGCTCTGCTTTCATTCAAATTATCTGAATGGTTGTGCTCACTGATTATTCTGTCAAAAGAATTGAGATCTGGAGCTAAGACTAAGATGAATTTAATATTTGTATATTATTGACCACAAGTATCAGCAGTATTACAGGGTCATGATATTCATGATCATTTCTAAGTAATTAGTTCAACTTTAATGAAGTCAGTGGACACATGCCAATGTATCTCTTACTGATTACTTTCTGCATTACTCTGATAAAGTTCCATAGAGGAGACTTTCTTATAAAACTTTATTATAAATCTCTGCAATTTTCATTAAAAATGTGAAGACATTCAGTAAAATACAAGGAAGGTAATTGCTGAGGAAAGAATGAAGAAGGAAAATGAGAATGAATAATCAGATAATCACTATTTGCAACTCTAAGCTTTTCTAAACTATTGATCTTCATGATTTAGGCAAAAAAAAATGCATTTTCATGTTATAATGTTTAGAAATTGCATGATCTCAAAAGGCTTGAAAACCTTCAAAGATACTGAACATGGGCAATAGTATTACCGCAGCTAATAGTATTCTTACCAGTTATATGTATTTGATCTAAGTAGAAATGTATCTGCTTAGAAAAGGTATATTAGTATTCATTTTTAATATCATGTGTGGCTTTTAGACCATGGAATCTTCAGTATTTATTTCTCCAAATCAGATTCAGTACAAACATTTCTTGTTAACTTCTGCAGTTCATTTCTTCAGGAGAATTAATTTACCTGATGACACCTCTCGTGTTGTGAGACAGATGGATGCCTTTCTAGAGATCCAGTTCATCTCTGTGAAAACAGAATTAGGCTGTCAGTATGCAGTTGTTTAAAATAAGCTCCACACTTCACCGATGTGGTGGGTAAGATCGTGACATAGTTTACAGATCTACATAGGATTTTAGAAGGAATTCATAGGGATTCCTTTGGGGCTTGACCTTGTTGACAGTGTTATTGACATAACTCATTTTCTTCTCTGTTGCTTAATGGAAATCTAAAATGCAGCCTTATTAAATAGCCCCACTGAGTTGTAGGAGGGTTATAACTTTTTTCAACTATTTTAAAAATTTCAATATTATTTATAAGCAAACACATTTTTCTATTAGAGGAACTTTCTGTGGACAGAAATGAACCAACTAATTGATGCATCATGTGTGATTAAGAAATCTTTCAAACTGAAGATTCTGGAATAAATTTCCTACTTTTTCTTGGTGAGGAGGGTGAAAACGAATTAAAAAAGAAGAATGTAATTCTGTTTTTCATTAAGATGCTTCTGCTGTGACAATTGATACAACATTATGAAAAGGTCTATAGAAATTGAAACTAAAAACTAGAGTGCCGAGAAGGTGATGCTGTTTTGCACTGTGACTTAGTTTATACTTGAGATTTTCTCAGTAAATTCAGTACACACTTTAAAAAACAAATGGGCTACTAATCAGTGACACTGCTTGTGTTTTTCTGTTCTTGTGAGTGCTTCTGAAGAACTGCTATATTATGAACATTATTTGACAGCAAACTTTGCACCTCTGTAATTGACCACTATTTTTTGGACTTTTTCCCTTCATGCTAAAAAAGAACCATGGTCCCACATTAAAAACAATAATACTAACAAAAAAAATATTTCAGATTATATTGGCTTAGTGTATTGAATGTGTTCCCAGACATATGTCCCAGAATCTATCTTGTTTTGCTGTGGTAGTTTATAATTAAACTTCTTGTTCCCTGGAGGGCCCTTATTTTGGCTTTCTAAGATTGAAAATGCAATGTGATAGATGTGTCTTTGGTTTTTTCACCTCAGATGAATGGAACAAATGTCTAGATTTGCCTAAATTACTGCCAACATGTAATCTTTAAAAGTAAAAAAAAAACCAAACCCCCAAACAGCTGTTTGTTTATTTGAAGGAATTCTGCCAGCATTTGGAAGCAACATAAATGCAAGAACAAATGATTATTTAATAATTTTAAAGCACAAGTACTTATTGGCCTATTGTGTGTGCTAAATTGAGCTGTTGTCATGACGTTAGTCTTCTTAATAAAACACACAAATATGCAGTTAATATCCTGAGGATTTTTAAACAAGACGTTGCCTTGTCTGATGTCTTTCTGAACCGGCTTTGTTGTGACAGTTGTGTTAGATTGTCTTTTGTTTGGGTATTGTTCCTATCGTCAGTTCACACAGGGTAATCTGATCAGCCCTTTAACACTTCCAAATCTATTAAACCTATTTTACCAAGCCTGAAGTGTTCCCTTCCTTTTGCAGGTGCTTTTCCATAGAGATCTTCTGCAACTTCCCAGCCGTGGCACTGGGCAAAGTCCAACCCAGCAGGGCTGAACAGGGCTGCCAGACAGATAAATCAAGGTCCACAGTTTGGCTGGTTGGGTTGAATGATGTTTATGAGGACGTGTTAGCTCAATACCTCACTGATGCACAAATTCCCAGCCCTAGCTGTTGCTGATAGCATGCTGCTGTCAGAAAGGCAAACATTGCCTCTGAAAGCTCTGCTTTTATTTTGAATGCTCCAATTAGTGGAATTAATGCGTGAGGATTTTACAAGCAACATCCTGCCTGGAAGCACATGTTGGACAAGGCTGAGCTAGAAGATACACTCAGGGTTGGGGTTAGTCTGACACGCAGGAAAGAGGGAGAGGAGTTGTTGCAGAATTGTCTGTCCTCCAGCTTGGATATCAGACTGTTAGATCCCAGAGAATGTGTCCTTCAGTTCATTATTTGCAGCAACTGAATTTTAAGAATTAGAGCAGGCTTTTGAGAGTGATCAAGCTCCTTCAGTTGTTGTTTCATTTTTCTGTCCTTGGATATACCAGGGAGTCATAGCTCACCTTTGCAGCAACAGCTTTCTAAATTAAACATGCATTTAGAATTAGGTACTTAACATGAGTATAGGTTTTGGGTGGCCACTGACTGGGTTTGTTAGTTTCCTTCGGTAAGACAATCTGCCAGCTGCAGGTATGCATCTTCCCATTCAACTTTTGCAATCTGGATAGTGAGCAATTTCTGTTCCAACTAGGTCTTCCAACATTTCTGAGAGGAAGACTAGCAACAGGCAGTAATCCCTCCTATACCAATCACCATGGTGTCTCAGACGTAGGCTTGTGCCAGTCCAGCTTGACAAATCCAAGTACTGATGTAGTGGTGGTTTGGGGCAGAAAGAGGAAGAGGTGCTGGTTTCCACTTTGCTCAAGAGGTCTTGTCCTTTCTTGCTCTCATCTAGCTACCCTTCCTTTCCTCCTGTGCTTTTTGACTGTACAACATCTCCAGCTTTCTTCAGACCAGGGTTTGCCCATCGCTGCTTAACAGACAGCTTCTCTCTGGTCCCTGTCCTTCTCACTGGCTTTCTTGCGCTACCGAGGTTGTCCATGCAAATGACAGACAGCATTGTTTCCCAGCCTGGTTTTTGAGATTTCTCTTCATGCCTCCCACCCCCAGAGTTAAACAATTGCCTCTGCATGTCGTGGTGAACTCTGCATGACCAGTTGGAGGGATTTCTCAGCTGTGGTACGGCACAAGAGCCTGCCTTCAATTAGCTTGGGAGCACAATTCCAAACACATGTATTTGGTTCAGCAAAAGCGATTTGTTTGTTGGTTGATGATGTTTTTCTAAGCTTATGCTTTATTCATAGCATGAGTGACATTACTGCAAGAGGTGGTGATGTGTCTCTAGGTCTTAGGGTTTTTTCTGCTATGGCAGTGCACATTAGATAACTTGAGTATGAGTAAAATTGCAGTGATAACCAGGGACTTGGGAATTAAACAAATATAGTCACTAGGTTTTAAAAGCACTATTACTATTAGGTAATTTAGCTAACAGCATTACGGTGATGAAAGAAATAATTTTGAATCAAGGATGGACTAGAACCAGTTTGTGTTTATCATTGTATAACTCATGAGATTTAAACACACATCTTTTAAAAATGAAATGTAGAAATACGACTGTTTAAGCAATTCATTCCAGATCACTAGATACATTATTACCTCACAGAAGGCAATTTCATATTTGCTTTGATCCTCTTTGATCACAAATGGAGAGCAACCAGCTTTCAGGAGTGTCTGTTCGTAATGTTTCTTTTTCAGTATTCCCATGCCTTGGACAAAATTCCCTCCACTGAAGATATTCAGTGGCTCTCCCTGGTTTTTCTTTTTGCCTGTTTTCAGATTAATACCGTGACAATAGATAAATTTTGGAAAAAAAAAAAAAAATAGAAAGGATGTATATTTCAGCATGTTAGCCCAGTAATACTATTATGCAGCATCAAAAGAATAAAACTGTGTGTTTCTCCAATGCCCTGAGAAGAATACCTTTTTTTAAACCTTTGCCTCTCAGAGGTTTATATTCCTGTGGGAATGTAATTGATACCAATGGCAGCAGCTTTTGAGTGCAGCTGTAGTTATCATTAAAAGAGATAAGTATTTGAAGGAATTTTGATACTTCAGCCGTGCTTGTGTGAAATACAGAGTTATGCCAACAAAAATACAGATGACCATCGATTTGTACTTTCTGCTTCATTTAATAAAAAAACCTTAGCTTTCTAAAATGCATTCTATTTTCAATATGTAAAAAAGTTGTAATAAGTTCAGAACTCAAACTCAGGTGCTGTGAATCACAATAATTCCCCATGGAACAAGACAAACATATACATTCCTTGTATGCCTTTATCTGAGTATGCACAAGTTAGTTTTCTGTCAATCCTTTATAATTTATATACTTAGACTACTATGGATGTACTAACATTAAAAATCATTTAAAAATAGCTTTTACACTGGTAGCCAGAAATTTGGATTAAATACATTGAAAAAAATGCAGAAAAGTGGGCATTCATTCACATATTCCAAGGCAGTACTGTGTATATTCTCTGTTTGTATTTAACTTGCCTTACTTAGTAATATGAAATTATAGAAAAATAACATCTTAATATAAAGTCTAAAAGCTTAGAAAATTAATGTATAGTTTGAAGTACTGCCTTCAGCTTTCACAGATTTCATTGAGAACTGAAGAGGGTGCTCAATAGCATCTGCAGGATATTGAGCAGGACCAAAACAATGAAATCTGTGTCACATCTACGTGGTGAAACATTAAAACATAGCTGAAAGAAAGCTAATGTCATATTGAGAGGTTCCATGTTCAGTGTAACTCCCGTTTCATGTAATATATTTTGTTTTATTATTTAAGCTGTGTTTTTGCCAAATATCAGTCTCAGAACTTTGACAACGGGCACTTATGTAAAAGTGGTGGGAAATGAAGCTTGAGCAATATCCTTTCTCCTTTTGCCATTCTCCCAAAGCAAAACTTGGAGACTCTCTGAAGCCATTTGCCAGCATTTACTATTAATATACAGCCTGTCTACATTTTTAATTTCTTCTTTTTTTTGTTTTAGTTCTATTCAACCAATTGGTCATATTAATAAATCTGCTTTCCAGCCATTATTCATCTAAGAAACAATACCACCTAACTGTATTGCACTGTTCCTATAGTGAAATCTTGTCTCTAAAAAAAAAAATTAAATAAATTGCTGTTTTTCTGAAGGCAGAGTGGATTCAGACACAGTACCTGCCAAACTTGGAGAGACTTCAGACATAGGTTCCAGTTTTTATGAGTCTCTAGAGCTTTGTGGACCCAGATTCAGACATTCTAACTTTGAACATACTGGTATGTTTTAGCTATTTAATATTTGGGAGTCAAAAGTCATATTGGCATGGAGTAAAATACAGAAATGCAGTCTATAAGCCCATGAAAGAATGTTATTGCATTACAGCTGCTTAACAAGTTATTGTAGATCAGTCGAAGTACCGTAATTGTCTGTCCATGCACTTGAGCTTGCCCAGATTGAGGTAAACATCCATGTGCTCCAGGGATTACTCATTAAATGAAGCATTATGTTTTAGTACTGAGAAGTCTCTGCTGTCCTTCCATTATTTTCTCATTTAAAGATAAATTTACTCTGCATAAGAGTAATTTTAATTATGTGGTTTACTGTGTGTATGTCTTGGATATTTTTCAATTGCTCATGCAGACTGTAGACAAACACGTACATGTGTGCACACACAACATTTTCCCTGCTATAATTAGGTATTTCTGGCACTTTGCAATAGCAGGATCAAAGCCAAATTGTAGCTACCTTTGGAAAATCTTAAAAGTAGCTGTAATTGAAAAAGGAGGTGTAACTTTTCTGGTTTAAATCTTAATAAGTTTTTTTTTTTATTTTTTCCAGAAAGTGTAATGTTTTCTGTCATCATTTTAATGTTAGCTTTTGATTAAAAAAGCTGTGGAAATTTTGAACACCTGTAGGTTTTTGAAACAGCTCTGAAACTCACTAGGCAATGACAGAAATGTCAGTATCATGATACACTGCAGATGCTAACATAACTTGAAACTTGATTTTTGATAGAAGTAATAAAAAGAACTAAATAATTTTTAATTCTAAATAAGTAAATATAATTAATTTGATCCTTTGGAATAGTTACAGTTTGTAATACTGACTTGAAAACTTTGTTGTTTTTGTAAAAGTTAACTTTTTTCTATAATGCTCACTGTAGTATTTCTGGAAGATGTAACCCCTTATATTTCACTATGTCGGGTATTGCTAAAGAAGCTGTATTCTGGCAGTCCCTTATATTGATGACCAAGCATGTATAGTCATAGCTATAGGAGTCATGTGTGAAGTATGAAGTCATGTATGGAGTATATAAAGTACAGTTGGTTTTTTAGTGCTGATATTCATCTACTGATTCAGTAGAGTACAGCAAACTCAAATGAGGAATCCCTTTCATGAGCTGTACATTTCAAGTTCTGACCTACTGACTTCATGAAAGTCAAAATTTTCCAGTGGGAGTAAGATATTTTGTCATGTCTTAACATAAAGTCCAGGAGTCAAGGAAACGCCTGACCGGAATAAACAAGTAGCTCATCTAGTCTGCCATTCTGGCACCAAGTGGGTAAGACCAGATGTTTCAATGGAAGGCATAAATCTTCACAATTCCACTGCTCTAAATTGTGCAAAAGCCTGTTTCTTACAGCATTCACACCTTGAAACATGAAGATTAATAGAGCTTTTCAATGTTTCCACATACTCAGTTTATAGTGTAGATCTTAAAATACATTTTTTAAATTATTGATCCTAAGTTTTGAGAACAGAAGATTTTTGAAGATACATTATCAACTTATGCAAAAGTAAAACCCTTTCTCACCGCTTTCCCCCTCTCCCCGCTCCCTTTTATTTCATTTATAATGGGAGTACAGGATATGGGAAAACCTGCCAATTTCAATACAGTAAAACTGAACTTTGCTGCAGTGTGAGAGAGCCAGAGGGCATTGCCAGGGAAA
>NW_009910778.1:29313-59027 GCF_000696875.1 Nestor notabilis
CTACCCGAGTGCTGGGTACTGGGGTGCTTTTTCCATCCTACTGCCTGAAGGTACTCACCGAGAATAATGAGTGAAGCAACACTTCTGCTGCTGGTGTTGAGCCACTGTTGGCTGTGAAACCTGAAAAGTTTCTCTTTCACTGATCCAAGATGTGGTTTTGCCCCACCCATGTATTTTCGAACTTTGTAAAAGTCTTCTTTTGTTGAATATTCAAAGCTATTCTGGATTAAGGAAAAACTAAACCAAAGATTTAGTCGTGAGATGTTACATCTCATCTCATGCAGTGACTACAGCAAGATATTATTCTTCAGCAGCAAACACTCATTGGAGCTGACCACTACTGTCATCTTCTTATCTTTTTCTGACCAATTTTCTCTTAATTTCCTAGCCACTCTGTGAAACTAGCATACAAAGTAAAATAGTAGCATGCATGTTAAAGCAGTTGGATGATCATTAGAACTAAATCAGAATCTTATTTTTATTGCCCAGTGGGATCTACTTTCTGCTAACATTATGAAGATTGTGGTATATGAGGGGAAATTCATACGTTGTCACACTGCATTGTTGGTATTGGAAATGGCTCTTCACACATTGGGTAGCAGACGTACAAAATTGTTTGCCAGATGGTGTTGCAGATGCAAGAATTTTACAAGGGCTCAAAGGGAGGCTATACAAGTACTTGAAAGTGATATCTACTTGGGGGTTACAAAAGAGGCAGGCTGCAATAGGCTCAGGAAATCTCCTGAGCTGAAAATAGATGGAGAGAAGGGGGAGCAGTAAGGGTGGGGGAATATCATATGTAAATGTTCTATTCTTATTCTTCCTTACACTTACTGTTAAAAACAGACTACTTGACTGGATGAGCCTTCAGTCTTGCCATTACAAACATTTTTATATTCTTGCTTAAGCAAACAGTTGTTGTGTAAGAGAGTTTATCTGGAACAGGAAATGAATGTTGAAGGCAGAGAAAACTCAGAACTGCTTAAATGTAGAAAATCAGTAATGTGTTTGGTGATACATATTGCTAAGGAAAGCAAATTGGGAGACAACTTTAAAGTTGAAGGAAGCTCAAATGTGGTTACTTTCTCAGTTACTGACTGCATAGGTTTGCAGACTTGCTTTTTTAGCTTTTTCATTTCATCTTATATTACTGTGAGGAATAGATTTGCATTGTTTTCTTGGTAATTTTCCAAGTACACACAGAAGGCATTTACTGATCTAGCTGCACATCTCCTATGTCCTACATGCTGCTTTCTAAATCTTTAGTCAAACTTAAGTACCATAACTGCTACTGTTACTGTAACTACAGTACACATGTACTACATATACATATAAACAAAGAAACAATTGGCTGTAGCATCTATGTCTGCTGAAGATGTTCCTTCTTTTCAGAAAGGACATAATTCTGTGGAACAGTTAAAAGGGGCATGGTCAATTTGTGGTTCATGAATCTATTCAGTGACTCATAATATTGAAATTTATTATGCACATAAGGCATTTATTTTAATCTTGGGGTTTTTTTCAGTTTGTCTCATCCTTTGTTAGGATTGGCCTTGCATGCTGGATTCTTATCTTTTTATTGTTTTGTGTTGTTTAATATTTATACAAGCACTTCTGCAAAACAAGAATGTGGTTGAGGTGCCTCTAAAGGAATAGAGATGCCAAGGTTTGAGTGGCCTTTTTGTGTTGACTCATTCTGCATGTCCTGACTTCCAGAGCTGAGTTATAACTTGCAAGTGTCACTGGAAACAGCCTACTTTCTTAACATCCATAACATTTAGATTCAAGTCTGGCAGAATTGTTGTTGCAAAAAAGGTTTTAAAAAAAAGTTATGGTTATGAGTGTTATTATTGTTGCTCTAAATATGGTAAGTATTAACGATGATGGTGAAAATTATAACTTTCCTTACTCCCAAAATTGCTCTACTTAAGAAGAACAGAAGTCTGCTGCAGTGTTTTTCTTTGCATATTTTCATGTTTTGGCAGATGGTATCAGCCACAGACTTGTATAAGCCATCTGAAATAACTGCTTGTTGATCATTAGAGTGATTACAACCCATGAGTTTTATCTATATCATTCATCTGTATCTAATAGGTACTCTGGAACCTGTCAAGAAAGAATGCTGCAAGAGGTATTTTTCCAGAAAATCCTTCTGAAAGAAAAACTGCTTTTTGCCTCCTCCCAATTCATTAATGGTGTGAGATAGTAGCAGTTTAGCAATAATTTTCTTGGTACAAGTTATTAGCCATCTTTGTTCTTTTTAAATGCTGCTTTCAGTGGGCTTTATTTTGTCATTAATGGCATTTCTGTCACCATCTGTCTTAGTCAATCACAGTTCTCCAGAATAACAAAACTCACAGTTTACATGTATGTGTCTAGGTTTTTATTGGGTTCCAAAGTAATACAACCATTCTGAGTGCCCTAGAAGGGAAGTTGTGAGACCTCGTCCTTCATTGCACATTACTCAGAAAGAATTAGCAATGAAGTCTTTCTGTGCCTCAGGAGGGGCACAAAGCATCTGTAAGTGGGACTAAGGGTCTAGACAGCTGATCTCACTGAGTATGGAGGATGGTCAGCACAACAGAGAAAATGTTCAATAGCTTGTCAATTCATGACCCTGAGGTCTAAGAGACTTCCATTCCCTCAGACAAATACTGATCCCCATTAATATGAATGGTTGAACTTCACTTGACATCAGTCAGTCCTGTGTCTGAGTGCATGTATATTATTCCCTGTGCCATTAATTCAAGTCCCATATCCCAGCTGAGCAGAGTTTCCAGTAGTTGTTGTTTTGCTTTTGCAGTACTATGTGGAGATGGTCAATAGGTTTATTTCTCTGTAACGGTGTTCCATGCTTGAGTATCTTCAAGATGCTTTATAAAGTTCATCTTTACACTTGTGCATGTTCATTTGAAACTGATATGCTGTATCAGGTAACCTGTTTGACTGGGTAGAAAGAAGTATGTCATGTTTGAGAGAGCAGCATTGATAATTCTTAATTAACATAATCTGATTCTACTCCTTATTCACTTCAAGTCCTCCTAGAATGGCTACTGAATACATTTAGAATCAGCTTCCCCTGCTGTGAAACTGGAATAGTACGGTACCATTTCTTTTGCAAAGACTCAAAATTATATGTATTGTATATTTTAAATTGAATGTATGAAAGGTATTTTATCAGTTTAAAAAACTACATCTTATTAGTGGTTTATTCTTCTCCAGGCACAGGAATTTCAGTTTTGCCTTGCAGATTAAAAAAAAAAAAATAATTAAAAAATCAAGGATGAATTTGTCTAACAGATTATCACCTCTCTCCTCATTTTGGAGGTGGTCACCATTTAGTTTGCTGAAGGACCAGTGGACCAAGGTTCCTTTTGAACATCCAATATCTAGTTTTCCTGATGATTTATTTCTAATAGTTCTGTTTTGCTTGTTCTTTGTGAAGAAATTGCCCTTCACAGGGTCTGCCTATGTAAGGCTTTAGTATAATACATACTCATTTAGTTAGTTGTTATATTTGCAAGCTCCAGCTGCAGCCATCACTCTCTAAATCTGTCATTGAAGGATTTTGTTTTAGATTCTGCCTGGCTTTGCTTTCAGATGTCTCTGAATTCCTCCCTGTGTTGAGTCACAGCTGTGAAAAGAGAAATGTACCCCTTTATTTCAAGGGGTCAGTGGTTTAAAAGCACTAAAGCCTGGTGGGGAATAGCTTAAGAAAGATAGTTAATCATAATGATCCCAGAGGGTTTCATAAACTTACATAGGGCTCATCTGACATGAAGAGTCCTGGATATCTTTAAGTCCTGGTTTCTTTGAGGGGTGCCTGTTTTACCAGGGAGTGGGTCCTCTATAGAGCAAGCACCTGTGGTGGATGTCTGCCACCTGTTCAGCCAT
Organism: Nestor notabilis; assembly: GCF_000696875.1. Taxonomy (NCBI): domain Eukaryota; kingdom Metazoa; phylum Chordata; class Aves; order Psittaciformes; family Psittacidae; genus Nestor; species Nestor notabilis. The sequence goes on from NW_009910778.1 coordinate 33,208, forward strand.
GGCTATGGAAACAACTTAATCTTCTCCAGCAGGTCCTCTTTCTTGCTAAGTCAGCGCAGATGCCAAATCCTTTCTAGTTTATCTCCCCACAACCTTCTGAAGCATTTAATGTAGTAACTACAGTGCTTCCACTTCTTGGTCCAACTGGGAAATGATAGACTGTCAGGAAGGAGTAATAGAATTTGGACAGAAAAGAGAGGTTAGGCTGGGACACTCAGCTGCTGTTTTGTCTTCTGGGTAAGCAGAACTCATTGGCGTGGTTTGGGTGTCAGTCGTCCATCCAGTGGTATTTCTCATCTAGCTTCCTCTTCAAGCTCCAGTGGAGGAATCCTGGAAGAAATCTCCTTCTTATCTCATCAGTGTAGACTGGAAAACATTATTTCAAATACAGTGTCAATAGTTTTGACTCTTGGTTCTGTGTTTAGTTCTCAAAGGGTGGGCAAACCAGGGCTGTGTAGGTAAGTGGTATCCTTCAGCCATGACATACTGGATTAAGTTATACAGCTAATGAAGTGTCTGTACCTATTCCATGTGTACTTCACTTGTCCTGTGCACACATTGCTATTCTTGATACAGGGATTTATGATCTGCTTGTGAATCAACTCTTGAATTACTGCTACTTTTGGACAGTTTTAAAAAAGGAAACCTGATTGCAGTCAGATTTCAGTAGTAAGTGAGTTGATTTGTGTGCAGGTCAGGTAGGTGTTGCCCTCATCAGAAGAGTCCTTGGAAAGATAAGAGTGATCACGAGAGAGTAGGGAAAACCATTTGATGGCTGTCAGAGCCTTAAGTTGATCAGTGGAAAGACGTTGGATGATCCTGAAGACTAGATCAATGTGTGATCCAGTTCAGTTATTCCTCTGTCCACTAGCTTTTAAAAAAAAACTGATAGAAAAATTTAGTTTGGAAGGGACATGAGGAGGTCATATGGTCCCATTTGTAGCTTCTAGGCTGGGTGCCTTCAACTTTGGATCAGACTGCTCAGAGCCATGTCCAGTTGAATTCCAAATGTCTGTAAAGATGGAGAATCTACAACTTGTCTGAACCCACCCCTGTTGCAGTGTTGTACATCCCTGTAAGGAAGGAAGCCTCATAACTCCCTCAAAATTGAGACTGCCTCATCATCTTAGGCACAAGTGTCTACTGAGAAAAGGCAATTAGAGATGGTGTTTTACAGCCTTCCTTCCTTATATTAGTCTTCTGGTTATACCAACTCCCCAGTAACTAACTGGTTAACTGTCTAAAAGGCTTTGCTGTTTTTCAGTAAAGTATTGATTCATCTGTGCACTCTGTGTTCTCACTTTGTCCTCACGAGACAAAGGAAAGTTATTGTGGTTTTAAACTGAAGTGGAAATAGTTCTGCATTGAATGGAGGTGACGATGCCTGAATTCTTGTTTTCTTTTTCAGTATGGCTGTTTCAGATTCCAGGAACTGTCATGCTAGCACCATTCACAAAGCAGCTTAAAAATAGACCAGCAAAACAACTCTATTGCACCAAATACAGTTTGATTTCTGCTGCAACACAAGCAGAAATTTCTCTTAGAGTCTGAGAGCAGCACGTTCTAACCCTTGAAAATGGCAAGGTTGGTGATCAGTGAACACAGGACAGTTAAATCTTGGATAACCTGCTGTTTGAAATCACACTGGCTGCATGTTACTCCTTATGCAGTGCTTTGAAGTTCTTGTTTATGGAAAATGAAACTGTGATTGCTTATAATTTTCTGCAGTTTTCACAAGGGCTTAAATCAAGAGTAAAACAGTGGAAGATGTGGTATGTGGGTCGTGGATCTTGCCACAGGAATCACAGCCAGCAATCTGTAGTCCCTGGTGAGAAGTCCCTGGCTGGGTGACTAAGGCATTGCCTGGACGTCAAGGGGATGTGGGTACTGGTCCTAACTGCTGGTGTGACCTTATGCAAGTGATGTCATCTCCTGTGGTAACATTACAAAAAAATCAATTAACCCATAATGACAAGGATAGAGGATAGAGCATAGAGCCATAAAAGCTTTTAAACTGCTTAGGTGCTCTGGTGATCAATACCTGAGGGAAACCTGTCAAGAAGAATAGATCCACATTAGGTTAATGACTTGTGTAAGCTTACAAACGGTATATGTTATAGTGGTTCTGCAGATGCCCTGTCACATGTCTTCCAAATGCAAATTAAATCAAACCTTTACAAAAAAACTAGGAAGAAAGCAAAGGCATGAAGCCTAACAATATAATAACTGGGTTAATGTGCCAACAGTGATCACTGCACTGCAGTGTACACATTCATGCATATATCATTTTACATACTGGCTGCACAAAATGTTGATCCAAAATTAGTTGGACAATGGATATAAAAAACCCTTATAAAACCCCTCCTCCAATAGAGTTGAAGTGTATAGTATGAATTATTAAATCAAAATTTATTGGAAGTGTAAATTAAAATCCTTCTGTCTTGTCTCTCCCTATACTGTAGTTTATATATTAAAGCCCTGCAGACTATGCTGTACAGAGCTCACTGACAGAGCATAAAATAATGAGGCCATACGCTGATGAAAGGAATTCTATGAAACTATGCCACTGGAAATACAGCAAACATATTTGATCAAAGCCCAGCTGCCATATGAAGTGCATATTTTTTAACCATCACTAAACTGTATTAGCTTGAATTCTTTTGAAAACTGTCAGGTCAGACTTTTACACAGCTGACAATGAACTAGGTAATACTGCCAGTTAATGAAACATCCTGTCAGGATTAGTACAATAGAAACAATTTAAAAAATTAATGATAATTTTAAGATGCCAACTATAACATGCAGTTGCCTGTCCTTAATATTCATAACATTCTAGTTTTCTCTGAGAGTCTCATAGGCAGCTTTTAGATACAGCTGAGAAATATGTGAGTGCCTACAAGCATTTAAGCAAAATTCCAAACTAGCTGGCAATACATTTCTGTTTATATCAGATAAATCTAGCTACAAATTTAAGCACAATGAAGTAATTGCTGTGAAATAAAATTAATATTATAAATGTATTTGTATATGTAAATCTTAATTCCTTTATTTCTTTCAGTTTTGGTTTGTTTTTTTTTTTAATTCTGGTTGTTTGGGTTTTTTTAGTAGGGACTGCTGGGTTATGACTGTACAGATGGGCTGGGTAGCTGTGGGCAGAACTATTTCTGCCTGCACACAGAGTTGGCTGGCTGGTGGTGCCTCTGGTGCATGTATAGCTGAAATGTGTAATATATTGTTGCATAGTCCGCAGTTAATAGAGCCATGCAATTGTAAGTGCTAGTTTAGCTCTGAATTGCTTGGATCAAGGGTAGAAGAGCCCTACTTACTTGCACGTGTAGATAAATCCATGCAGACAGCTCACTGACTATATGCTTTCAGAGTATGTTATATTACTTACCTTGCTGCTGTGTTGTGCCTAGAATTAAGTACAGACTTGATTCATAACAAATTTCACCAGAGTGCTACACTATCTTCCCATCAAGCTGGGTTTTTCAAGACCATACAAAATACATGGTAGGGCAATTCGCTTTTCAAGTAACTAACTGTAAAATACCCCATTGCCACCTGTGAATGCAATACCCAGATACTACCAGCCAGTCCAGACCTCTAATAATAGAATTGTCACTGCTAGAGGACTCACGGTCCACCCCTGCAGATGTTGGAAGGTCTCCTATGAAAAGAGGCACAGAGAACAGTTTTTCCATAGCGAACACTGGCAAGTATTCCTGGAGGTGGAAAACGAGTCCATAATACTTCCTTTGTGCAGGCCATTGTAGATGTATGTTTATTCCAACAAAAGAATAGTAGTTGCAGGGTCAGTGGTTTCACTGACTTAACAGTGCTGCCTGGGGTTAATTCAGGTTCTAGCAGGACAAATGCAATCTGTTAATGTTTAAATGTTCAGGCAGGTCTCCCCAAAATGAGCATTTCTTTTCTCTGATGGCCATAGTGACGTTTTTTTGGCTTTTCAGTATTTTCTCAACAGAAGGCCAAGGCTGTTCCAGAGGCAAAGCTTCCTGCATGCATTCTCTCCCTGTCTGCTTTATCCAGAGCTGAGCCAAGCCACCCCAAAGTGCTGCAGGTGGTGACAGACATTTCAGAGGAAAATTCTCTGGCTCTTTTTGGAAACCTTCAGACGTCACGGTGCTCGGCAGGAAGCGGTTTTCATCTCGTCTACTTTCTCATTAATGTCTCCAGGAATTCTCGTCCTCCTGCCTTTTTCTTTTCTTGGATACCAAATTTACAAACCCCATCTTAGAATCACTTTTCATACCTTGAGAGGCTTTTTTGGTTTGCTGGGGAAACATTCTATACTTAAAATACTGTAACACTGAGGTTTGGCTTAGGGTTCCTTTTGATTCTTAGGTGTTGCTAAATCGTGCCATACTCTGCTTTGTTCTTTGGCTTGTGTTTGGTTTGTTTTGGGTTTTTTTTTAGTCATCAGGCATTTAGGGTGCTCTCATTCTAAATAAAGAGCCTATGGGAAGCTGTTAGTACAGCTGTAATATAGAACAGTTAGGGCTGGAAAGAATCTTAAGATCATCCAGTTCCAACCCCTCTGCCACAACAGGGGACGATGTCCCACTAGACCAGGTTGCTCAAGGCCCTGTCCAAGCCGGCCTTGAACACTGCCAAATCTGAAGTCACAGTTCCTTTCACCAAACAAAAAAGAAACAAAGAAAAAATCCATCTAGATGCATATGCATATGACTTGAGAGTGAAAAGCATGTAGGTATCCATGTGTGGAAGATTTCAGGTGTTCATCTGACTGGTGAGACATTTTGTTCATTTGCCTACTTCCTCTTTGCAATATCATTGTGAACGGACAAGTTTCTTTCCATCCCACCCTTTTTCTTGGTCAATAGACATTGTGCTTGAGAAACAGGCTATAGCATGTGAAACTGTAGGTCTGTTTTTCTCTTTTTTAAGGAGACACAATATACAAGAATTAGGGTTAGAGAGAAACATATGTTTTATCATCAGTCTTGGATTTACCCATTGTATGTCCAAAAGATTCAATGCCACAGATAGAACTTCTCAGAATCACTGTTTCTACTGATACATAACATGTCTGTGTGCATGGCTGCCTATCTGCCACATTCTGAAAGGAGTTTTCTACGAGAAATCTTTGGATGTAATCCTGACCCCACTGACTCTGACCTGAAAAATATCCTCGTATCTTTTGGCGATAAAGTGCTCATTTCCTATGTGTATAATTTTAGGTGCCTGATAGTAAATTTCACGCTCAGATAAGCTCTTCATAGCAATGTGACAGACTACTCTAGAAAGGTTTTCATTCTTACCAGTATTCATCTCCAAACAGACTATATGCCTTTTAGAAGTGCTTCCATCAGTAGATGAGGAAAAGTATGAAAAATAAACCAAGTAAGTGAGTTCATTCTTCTTCTCTCATGTTTCACTGCCTTGGTCACCATTTTTGCTTCTGCTTGAGTTTATCTTTAGCTTAATGAACTAAAAATCCAATGTAATCCTCAAATATATTTTCTATCCGTTAGAGAGCTTTATTATCAGATGGTTCTCTGCAATAAAAACAGGGTTTTTTTTCCTGATTCTTTGTTCCTTCAGTTGCATCCCCCCTTGTCTCTCAGTCTCTTCATTTTTCTTTATTCTATTTGGCTCTTCTCAAGTGGGAATTAGAACAGACAGTTTTCTTGCTTTCAAATTACTGGTGTTGAATGGATAAGGTATAAATCCTGTGAAGATCTCAGTAAAGGTAAAGCCTGTGAAGCTTTGTAAAACTCATTATAAACTGGGTTATGCTTCATATGAGTCTTTTCATCTGGGTATTTAACAACAGCAAAGTCTGCTTCATGGCAAAATCTTATCTAAACCAGATCTACTAAACCCAAAGATTTAATAAAACAAACTAGAAAATCACCTAGCTAGGCTTATTTTTTTGATTGTACCATTGTCTTTTTATTTAGCAATTTTTGTTGGGAAGTGATGTAATACTGTTCTCCTTTTTTAAAAGAGACAACATGGAAGAGAACTTTTGCTGCACTATAAACAGCACAAAAGCTACTTAATAAATGGGAGAACAGTGATGAATAATACTGTTTACCAGTTCTTGGATGGAGTTAGCTTTAAACTGAGATTTCACAATGAAGAGAAAAGCCTCCTCTCCTAACCAGTGTATCAACAGACTGTCTATCTAAAGGGAAAAGGAACATAGTTTCAGTGTGCTCTGGATGAGTATCTTTGTTATTTAAGAAGTAAGTTAAGAAAGTTCAGTAAGTATGGAGATGTAATTTTATTTTTAATCTATTTTATTTTATGAGTTCTCAATCTGACTCACATATGCTTGTACTTTTCCACCTTATTAACACAGAATATTCAATATCCAGCTCATGATTATAGTTGTGAACTACACAGTAGACAACCATAGAAATTTCTATTTTGGACTACATATGATAATTTATAAATGAGACATCTAGATTTAAATACATTGGAAACATATATCTATATATTTGTAGTTAAAGTAATATGCTTTAAATTTGTGTATGTGTATCATACATGTATATAAAGTACATGTATGATATGAGCAAAGAGATAACATACCTTTAAAGAAATGTGAATTGTAGGTGGGATACTTTCTGTTCCTTTTTGCAGCTGGTTAGTTTTAAATCTTTTAAAGCAGTATGTTTGTCTAACAGGCCGCATATGCTACTTGGTTGATGTTTACAAGGGACATTTTTTACTCTCCTCTCACCTCATGGAAAAATAAAATAAACCCCAAGACCTCAGACAGGGATAGATGAGAAGAAACTAAAACTTCATCACTAAAAAAAGTAGTTTACATATTGAGACTAAATGGCCTAGGTAACTTCTTCAGCCTACTTAACAGTCCATTGTGACCATCAGAAATATTTCTATTCTATTCTAGCTTTTTTAAATGATCATGAGCCAGCTCAAAGGTTGCTCTGGATTTTCAGTAGTTGCAATTTGTAATGTTGCTATCAGATTCAGTATAACTGAATCGTACCATTTGGTTAATCACTTTTCCTGTATGTGCTGCAGGCTGTTTTCATTGTCCTCTTTATTGGAGTAAAAAAATCCACATTTTAAAATGGTCTCGGAGAACTAGTGCTGGAGACAGGTTTTAAATTATCCTCCAATTCCGTATAGGTTTTTTGTTATAGAATTACATTGAGAGTTACATTAACTGCTGTTAAAAAACTGTGTGTGTTTGCAGATAGGTCACAGTCCTTCTAGCTCTGGACTTCATGACGCCAGGAGAAGTCGGAAACCTACACAGCACTTGTGAATGTGAGATTTAGATAGGTTTGAGCTGAAGGATCTGAAAAACTCCCATAAGCACAGAGCTCCCTACTGTCTGTGGTTTGAGAAGGCTGAAGAGCTCTGTTTATTGCTGCAAAGGGCCTGGAATAAATTATGTTTAGTAAATTGGCTCCAGGTTTCCCTGTTTCAGACAGTAGCTACGGAGCAATCGGTTTTATAGGCTTCACTAAATCTGACCAATTGCAGGGAGGTGACACCTCATTTCACGGACTTGATGTCATGTATGTGCTGGTTACGTCCAGCCACCTCTCTCTGGCAAGGTGGCAGGACACCAGCAAATCTACACTTTGTCTTCTGGCAGTTTTACCCTATAGCCCATTATGAATTTACAAGCCCCATAAGGAAGTCCTAGCAGGATGGAGCCAGGCTCCCTTCAGCATCATGCCTTCCACCCCCATGTAGGGCAAATAAAAGCTCCTTTATTCCAGTGGGAATACCCATATTTCAGTGAGGTATATGCGTAGCTTCCTTTCCCAGTTGGTCTTCCAGGTGATAATTAATACAGTGCAGATATTTCCTAGCTGAAGCCAAGGTGGGAAAGCAGTTTTAGCCTACATGGTTTTCTTTTCAAGCTCTTTTTCCTCATTTATTTTGCGTCTGTTCATGATGAGGAAGTTTAAGAGTGTGTTGGTGCTTAACAGAAGTATTAAAGAACTAAAGGAAACAATAATTTTTCCTCTTCTGACAAAGCTCTTCTTACTTTTGAGGGGAGGAAAGAACGGGGGAGTTAGATTTGCTTTTAGGCTTTATAGAATCATAGAATCATTGAATAGTTAGGGTTGGAAAGGACCTTAAGATCATTTATTTCTGTTACAGGTCTGATTACTTACACATAGCAGCGTGTCTATGGATGTTTTCAGCAGAGGACACTGATTGACATTACATATGTTGCAGAGAGGAAGGATATTTCCTGAAGATTAATGGCCAGTTACTTGGTCTGAAGTTCATTAACCTGAGCTAGTCATTAGGTTGCTGGAAGGACTCTGTGTGGAAGCTGGAATTGTATTAGATCATCATAAACTAAAAATATATGTGACAATCTGGCCAGATTGCAATGAATCTAGGACAAGATGGGGTTGGCTTAAGCTCACAGAGCAGCTGTCTCTAGTGTAAACTAACTGCCTTGTTTCAGGAATTAAAGCAAATGATTTTTCACTGGCATTAATCAAATAAAAGAGTAAAGTTGAAAACAAAAAAGAAAAAACAAAAAAAGAAGGAGGAAGGTCTCCGTAAGGAAAAGAACCTTACATGAAAAAATAAGGTTGTGAGGTATGGCCAAAGAGCCAAGTTTGGTGCTCATCCTCAGTTAATAAAGTAAATGACGGTGTGTTCAGGCAACTGTTTTTTCTTCTATGAGTAGCAGATTTAGTCCTGGTTCTTCAATGTGCTTTACCCCAAGAAAATGAGGCCCAAATCGTCTGGTGGGATCGCTGTTGGCTGAGGCCCAGACCTTTAAGCCATGACTTCTCAACATATTTGCAGTGAGACTGATTCCTGCTTAATAGCTTCCTTTTGAAGTATCATTTGTCTCTATCATCCTATTGAAGATGAAGAGGGCTGGTCCCTCTTGTTGTCTTCTTCTTGTCCCCTTCTTTCCTTCCTTTCTTTTCCCCTTCTTCCACCCTCCCACATAAATTTCATTAAGGTAATATAACCCTATGATAATCTAGTCAACAACAGTTCCTTCATAGCCCAACCACAGATAGATATATTGGCATGGAAGAAGTGAGGGCCTTCCCTCAGGATCCTATACTCTAATAAAGGGAAGGGAAAGATGAACCAGAGACATTTCATTTGTGTTTTGTTTTCTTTCCATGTTATATCATGAATATGTAATGGCACTTGTCCAAAAATATTTCATTTGAATGCTGAAAGTGAGCGTTGAGGAAGGGATTGAGAAGAAAGAAGCTCAGTGTTTTGCAGTGGGAATGATGCTTTGGGGGTTTTAGAAATCGTTTCCTTCTCTCTCTTTCCCCGTCATGCCCTTCCTGCACCGTCCTATGTCTTTTGCTATTGACAGAAGGTCTGGAGGCTCCAAAAGCTCCAGTTTCCTCTGAGAAAGTTTTCCTCTGGCAGAGAGAACTGAAGGGGTCTTCTTTCCAGTCCCTTCATGCCAGGAAGCATGTACTGCCTGCATCATGAGGTGCTAAATTGATTCTGGATGCCCCTGCAGCTCACAGAGGTGCTCTGGCAGCAGTGCTGCAGTGAGCATAAGTGCCAGACCAGTGGAGAGGCTCAGGGGCTGTGCTCTGTGATGTGGCTCTCCTGGGCTCACAAGGAGCCTTTCCCTTGATGTCCGTGCAAGTGCTGGCTGATGTGGACACTAGGATTACTCTTTTAATCAGGCTGTTTCAGTACCTTTCAGAAAAGAATTTTCATGGCAATTCATGAGCCATTAATCTCACCACTAACCATAACATTTCCTTACTCGCTGATTTACAGCGTTACTCAAACACTGACATTTGTCATTTCACTAACTGTCTCCCTTGACCTCTGGTATGCACTTGCAGGGGGAGATGATCTGGTCTCACAAATGTTTTCATGCCCTGATTTCTATGATTTATTAACCATCAAATTCTGCCTTAGGAACTCAGGATGCCATTTGAAATAATTTCATACGCAAAAGTGGAGTTATTGGGCAAAAGGGATCCCTTATATCTGGGTACAAACAGGACACCAGCACTGCTGTTGCACCTTTCTGTTTAGCTACTGTGGTGGCTGTGTGACCTTGAGGAAGTAGGTTCACTGCAGTTTTATGACTCTGTTTTTGCATAGGGAATATAAGGACAGTGATAATTACTTTCATTTGTAAAACACTTTAAGATTTATAGAATATGAATGACTGTTATTAAGTGAAAAGTGTTGCAAAGCTGGCTTAGTTGCACACTGTGCTAACGAAGTCCCATATCAGCCTATTGACCCTGGCGTGAACCACTCATTAAAGTTTATAGGACATTTTGGTGGGTGAGTTGAGGCAGTTATTCTGCTGGAAATATCATGCTGAAAGCATTTAAATCCATCAGCTGCCTTGACGTTTTTCTTTATTAAAACTAAACACAACTTCTTGCTCTATCCAATTTTCTTAGTTTATTTATGAAAGTTTATGATGGGTATGTACTCCCTGTTAGCTCAGCTTGTACACCCATGATATCTGAGATATTATAGTTTATTCTAGTCATATCATGAACATGCAATAGCTGTTGTACTGAGATGAAGATGAGAGTTATAAAACATTAAGGTATCCAATGAAGCGGTATGAACTAACAAGTTGCATGGTCACTTTTTAATGGCAAATGTTCTTTTTATGGATAGTGCATTAATTTAATTTCTGCTTAAACTTTAGCTATGCTAGACATTGGTGTTTGAGAGTTTTACATATTTTTGCAACCTCAAATTGTGTAAGTTTAACATTAAAGATGTTTACAACATTTTGATTTATAATAGACGAAATTACTTTTTTAGCAAATGTGTTAAATGATCTACTCTTCAAAGATAGGTCTGGCTCGCTTTCAGAATCATTATTTATATAATAAGGAAAAAAATATACAGATGTTTTCTTTTTTCTTCCAGATTAAATTTGGATTGTTTGAAAAGTGGGGAGATATTTCACCATAGCACAAAAGAAGACACAGAAGAAGAGACCAGAATGAGAGCTTTCCAAGTAGCACATGCCTTCAGCCTGTTACCTTTAGTGATGCTGTTCCTTCCAGTCACTGGAACATCAAAACAAAATATCCCAAGACTTAAGCTTTCCTATAAAGGTAAACTTTTCAGCACTTTTTCAGATTCCACCACTTTTGTATTGATATGATATTGCCAGCAGTTGATTTGTATTATTAACCAGGAAAGTGAGAGACTGTCCCTACAGTTCCCAGAAACACATGATAGAAGCCTTAAAGATGGATGAATTCTTCCTAAGAACACAATTAAATTCTCTTTTTTGGATGGAAGGGTACATGTTTGTGAAATATAGTGGGGGTTGTAAAACATTATTTCAGTTTGCTTCAAGACGATATTAATAAACTATAGGTGGTAGATGAGGCAGGAGTCATTGCCTAAACTTTGGCTTCTAGTGCTACTTGAAACACTATGAGGTCCTCTGGAAACATTCCCATGTGGCTAGTGGGGATGACACTGGGCATGGAGGACACCCACACCTTTCTAGTACATCAGGGAAAGTTGAGAGAGCTGCTCCAAGTGTTTCAAATGGCACTGACATTTTATTGTTGTAATTCTCTATCACTGAGTTGGTACGTGAAACTCTTGAAATGTTTTCTTTCTTATTCCCTCTTTGGATCACACAAGCATGTTTTTTTCTGAGGAATTTCTTAACCTCATGTGCACATCTTTGTTGAGAATGTTACTGGCCAAGGGGTTTAAATACAGATATATTTATGTATCAGCAGACAATTTTTTATAGAAGACAGATTTCTTAATGCTTTGAATGTACAGCTCACTTCCACAGTTTTTACAAGGCACAGAGATACATCACTGATACTGTCTTCTTTAGTTAAAGGAAATGATGCCCAGTTAGTTATTTTTTCAGTTATGTCAGCACCCTGCCCTTATGGGAGCTAATTCTGCTCTCAGTTTTTCAAACTTATGTCTTTTTATGTGTTTCAGGATTACACTCAGGGTGGTATGATGGGGACAGGAGGGTGTAAAGCCTTCATTGGTGGTTATGACATGTTTATCATGAGTTTAACACATAAAGGAATTTATTGAGTAAGCACAAGGACATACTATTTAGATTCATATGCCACTGTGTGTGCTATTCTGCTGTGTATGTATGTGTTTTAATGTGTTTGCGTGAGAGAGAGACAGAGGAAGAGAGATCAAGGGATCTTGACAACATTTTTGTAAATTCAGGAAACAGTTGCACTCACTTAAGCCAATGAATACAGAAACCAAACAACCTGACATGAGTTATGAAAGTTAGCAATAAAACCCTCCTAACATATAGCCAGGCTTTTCACAGCTAGGCCTTTTGAGATAATTCCCAATAGCAGCATATACCATATGGTGGTGGCATTTATTGAGGATTTGACACTCACTATTAGTGAATTCTTCTCAACTTCAAAAGCATATAGCCTTCGGCAAAATCCTGATGGATGCATTTGACAGGTAAGGAGGAGGAGAGAGAAAAATTATTGAGGTCAACACAGGGAAAAAAGAAATCACTGGAATCTTATTTTAGAATAGTGTCAAAGACCTGCTGGGAGTGGTTGGGAAAATGCCTGAACTTGTTTAAAAAGACAATGAGTGGATGATTGATATGAAGGCCCTGACCCAAACTTTTATTAACAACTTTATAAACCTTTCAGTTTGGCTTGAGGGATATAGTTTCCTATCCAGACTTATCCACCTATATCCCTGCAGGGAGAAAAAATCAACAGCAGATATGAAATGACACATAAATCTTAATTTGGAAAGCTGTGATAGAACTGAAAAGCCAAAGGAAAGAATTATCAGACTTTATTGTGCCTTCTCTTAACTTTTTGTATGAGCGACACATGACTATTTTTCTTTTTCCATGAGGAACAAGAAATGTTACTGCTTTGTTTTCACGCTTTTGCATTGTAAATGGTGCAGGTAGTGCTTGTCATAATTAAATCATATTTTTGTTGTTGATAACAGCATGACAGAAGTCCTGACTAATATAGTTGTCAGAATTAAGCTTACCTCCCTCCCCAACCAAGTATCGCAGCCAAAATAACTTCAGTGTTTCTGAGAATAAGGTGTAGGAGAATTGAACTGTCTTGCCAGTCATGTCATGTCATTGACAAGTCCTGGCATCTCCATTCTTTGGAATTAAGACTTGAAATATCATGAGGAGGATATTAAGGGGCCCTTTTCCTTCTTCATGGAAAACTGGCCAAAACTGGCCACATCAGGCAGCTCTGAACACCTGGTCACACATGTGTGTTCATTTGGCTGCTAAAGATGTTGTCTTTGAAAGGAAGGTTTCATCCCCTTCCAAGTGCAATGTGTTTATGGGATGGCATAACATCATCTTCCCAGAACAGCTGAGCATTTGCTTGGGCAAGAGAGCTGGAAGCAAGCAGGGCTATGCCCTGCAGTTACTTCATCTCACAGCTGCAGCCCAGTACACCTCAGCTGAGGGCTAGGAAACTGCTTCTGCCTGTGCCTGGAGAGTAGGAAGAAGAAAAGGGATGCCAAGTGACAGGTGCTGTCTCTATTTTGGGTAGCAGTCTTACCAATTTAATGACAGGTACATCTATATAGATTTTTTTGTGTGTATTCCTGGGTTTTACTTAAATAAATAACCAGACCAGAAAGTTGATTGTCTTCTAGGTAAAGATAAAAAAAACATTAACCTTTTCAATTTGTGACTATCCTAAATTTTCCAGTAAAAATGCAGACTCTAATTTAAGCCTATTGCTTTGCTTTACTTTGATGTGTTTCATGGACATGTTAGAAGTAGTCTGTGCACTCAACAAATACATCTATATTGCAAAAATGTGCACCCTGGTTTCTTGGTTGGGGGGTATGCCCCAGTTCAGATTTGAGCACTATCACCAGTGACATACCCACATTGACATGACAAACTTATATCATTCCCATGCAGGCATGCAGCCATGGTCTAAAAGCAAGCCACGTTTGCTGTGGCCAGAGGTGATTTGGTCAGGGGACCAGGATCCTGCATTGTGACAGATCACATAGGAAAAGGCAAGACTGAAGGCAACCATTGGCTTTTAAGACAGGATATACTTAACACCATTAAAAACAACTATGGCAGTAATTTAAATCTAATAAACAAGAACATTATTCTCAGCTGATTGTTTCTTCTTCACATTAAATGAATTAAGATGCAGTTTCACTCACACTAAAGTCATGGCAAGAGTTTTGCTACTGAAGTAAATTGAAGCAGGATCATATTTCCACTCCTCCTTAAATACGTAAACTAAAGACATGCGATTCTTTCTCTCTGTTGAAGGATGACAGTGCTAAATCATCAGCTCCACATGGAAATTAGCCATGTTTAAGGATTGTTTAGCTTCATGCGGTGTTTTGCATACATGACTTTCTTTCCCCTAAGAGCAATCCATTCTTAAACATGGTGAAAAAGCAAACAGAGGATAACATTTTGGTGCCAGGAATTCTTTTGAAAACTTGACTGGATTAGTACATTTCCTTAATGTTCTAAAAATGATCCTTTGAACATGCTATTTTACAATGTCAAGCATCCTGTTTTCTAAATTATTTTTGCTTTAAACCTGTTTCATTTTATAACTGATGAGATGCTTAACTGTTGCATCAGAGCAGTTAGTTTGTTCTGTTTCAGTAAAGCTGGCTTATTTCCATGTCATGCATCATTTAATTACACATATAAATTATAGTTACAATTGTATAGTTCCACGAGCCTCATTTAAACTGTCTGTGATACTGTGGTAATCCCAGTACTCTAATGAGGGTGTGGCACAGCTATGAATGGTTGGAACGTGGTAAACTGGTGATGTACAAAAAAGCATAGAAATGAGCTTGCATTTCAGCAGCTGTGCTTGCCCTACAGGAAGAGGAAGAAAAGTTAGTAAATACATGCTTTTGTGGTAATATCAGCAGCTGTAATTCTGAATGCCCATGAAGACCAAGGAAAATGTGCTGAGTGAGGAAGTGCTGCTTTTCTTGAATCCCTTGTTTGTTGTTTTCTTCATTTTTGATTTCTGATGTCTCAGAAAAATCTATCTCCGATTCCTTAGTAGAATATTTATGTAAGAGTTAAGATCCTAGCTTCAGATGATTGTCTAGATATGACAGTGATAGATATGAGATAGATTTTGCCTGCTTTCTCTCAAAAAGGCTTTCTGGAGACAGTGAGCATTGAGACTTACAAGCCACCCTAGGTTGAAGATGGATGGGCCTTGCTGTCCATGTGAAGAAAGACTCTTGTATATGCTGTAGACTAAGTGTAAACTTGAAGGCATTTATTACATTTTAGTGACGGGAAAAACAGCAAGTCTCTTACAGACATTTTTTTCCTTTTTTAAACCAGTGAACTTGGAGGTCAGATCCAACTATATGTTGCACTTTCTGTCATATAATTATCATATATATAATGTCCTGGAGAGCAGCCTCCCGTCAGTGACATCAACAGTTTACATAGTGTTGAACTAAGAATAACCTTAGAGAACTGACCCGTATCAACCTCTTAACAGTGTAAACAGCCTGTAGCTCACAACAGTTGTCTTCTTTTCTTGATCACAAAAGGGCCTCAATGGGATAAAAAAAGAATTGTGTTCACAAAATGCCAAACTATTCTGCTGAATGTTCACTTGATTAAATCTCAGAAGATGAGAGAAAAAAACAAAAGGGTAAGACTTTGGGAAGAATGATTGGTCCCTTGTAAAAAGGATGAGACAACACTGAAAGCTGCTTCCCTAGAAGAATGTGGGGAAGATATATGATCAGTGGCATCAGCTTCGAAGAGGGTACTTTCAAAAATATTTGTCTAATTGCACTTTACTAAAGAAATTTGTAAAGCAAATCCAATTCACAGTAGTTTCAAAGATCCCAACCTTGTTCTCTTTCTGTGCACTAATTTGAGGGCATGATCTTGACATCAGTGCATGTCTAGCAGTGGACACCTGTGGTTGCAGCACTGGTCCTCGAGTCACATCCTATTTCCCTTTCCTCCCTCCCCATTTCTGCTGTTCCATTTATAGATGAGTTCCTCACAGAAGGGCTGAGGGGTGCAGGGGAGGTCTGTTCTGTAGTCTAAGTCAAAGATAAATGCACAGAGAAATGGCAGAATGAGACAGAGACAAAATTTTCTTTATCACACCACAGCACTATCAGAGAAGTCAGAGGGATTGTGGCTCACTGTGGTTAACAGAGGATTTACAGGAGGCAATATGATGTTGTATATGGCTACCTTATGCAGACACACATCTCTGATATCCCTTGGCCTGTAATTTTTAGTTAGTACGGTCCTATCACAATGTCGCCTGTTTAAAAGGCAGATGTTGGGTCCATCTGCACATCTGTATGTGGGACTCTGAATGTGACAGAAGTTGCAAGGCACACTCCAACATATAATGGAATTAATGCAGCTATTCAATGACTTCATAAGAACTTATCTTCCATCAATATTAGAACGTATATCTGATAATTGTATTTCACTTTTCCATAGGAGAATATTGTGCTAGTCTAAGCTATTATAATGTGAATTGAGTTTATTTTCATTGCTTGAAGAGGTCCTTTACTATTGCCAGTTAAAATTATTTTGTAAACCTACCTTCACACTAGCCAATGAAGTTACCTTGCTACACTTGACTGGTTTTTAATCAAATAAAATTGTATCTGGAAAAATGGAAAAATCTTTGAAGTTTCCTAAGAATGGTCTTTCTCTACATTTAAACCACATTTTCTTAGAGAATGTCCATACTATGCAGCTACCCCAAATAATGACTTAATAGTAAAAAAAAATTATATCTCTGTACTGCACTTCTGCAGCAATGTAGAGCAGGGCTATTAATTTTTCCCGTGTGAACTCAACCAGGAGTCATGATGGTAGAAATAGCTAAAGTATTAACATCCCCACTGTCATTATAAAAGTTCTTGTTCCTCATTCAGAGCATGGGAAAGAAAGATTATCTGACCCACGTCAGAGAGGGAACCCCCCTGCGGGGACAGGAACAAGCAGTTACATGTGGGGAGAGTAAGCAGGAACCTCTTAAAGCAGGTTTGCTGCCAACAGCGGAAATATTTGTTCCACTGGCAGGTAAATCTGCTTGCAGAGTTCCCTGCCCTTTGCCTTCTTTCCTGTTCAGGCAATTCTCCCACCACAGTCCCTGCAGCCCTGCCAAATGCTGCCTTTGCTCCCTGGGTAGCAGGTCATGCTGGTGAGCTGGTTATTGTTTCCCAGACCTTGTTTCACTTCTTTTACTGTATCTGCTCTGCCCATCTGGACCTGGCTTGGTTGAGTCGAGAAACCAGAAGAGCTTTTTGAAGCCAGTTATGAGAAATTTCCTTGCCCTCAGCGGGGCTATGGGAAGAGTGTTCAAGGACCATCTGCATTTAAGAGATCTTACAGGCTCTCTCAGACATGGTTTCACAGCAGCTGAGCCAACATAAGTGTGATGCTTCTGGAAGAAGGACATCTCCCTCCCTGCTTCCTTCTCCCCAAACACATATATCCACTCCTTTCCTCCCTCATCTGTGCCCAGATGCATGGGTCTGCCCTTTCTCTTGCACCAGCTCCAGGTCTCATCAAACCCTTTGGCAAAAACGTATGTTGTTAGTAGTTAGGACTTTATCTTTGTACCTCATTTAGCTTTACAGCCTGACCATATAGCCTGTGAAGACTCTGGTCACATACTTGGAGAGAATGGCTACCATGGCTTCTTGCTATATACTCAGGCCTAGATCCTCAGCTGATAAAATTATTGCAGGTCCCAGTGGTTAAATTGAGGGTCCGGCTCGAAGTTTTGATGCAAGTAGAAATGGGGCATGTGTCTGTGGAGCATGCAGAGGGAGGGGAAGGGTGGGATGTACACCGTATTTTATGTTTACATAAAAATCTGTGTTGCGTATGGACACTGGTTGTAACTGGTGTGCAGGATACCATTACACTTGTGTGGATATTGCAAATAGTTTTCAATAATAGCAATGATAGATAACAAATCTGGATTTTTGTTGAAAATTGAGGCACTAATGAAGTAACTAAGAAAGTAAATCTATTTGACTTTAACTTTCATTTGCACTGTCAACTGCCCTTCTTCAGGAATAGCTAATGCTATTCTGTGTCTTTCCTAAGGCTGTTAGTATCAATATTAATGTGGTTTTCAGGCCCACGCCATCTAACACTGTTATTCCAACAGTAGCTCACACCACTGCAGTTCAAGGTCTCTCATCTTTTAGAATGAAAGCCTTGTCTACTTTGTTATGAACATTACACTTACTAAGAAGCTGGCAAATACATTTGAACTTGGTGAGAAAAATGTTAAAGTGAAAGCAGTATCAAGATATCTGACCATTTTAAAGCCAATGTCTTTCATATATAACAGCTGTAGGCTCAGTGGAGCAAGTCCTGGTGTCAGATGCACAGTCTGAGTAAGCAGGCCTGAGTAAAGTGAGTCAGACTCCCAAAGGAATCTGTCATCACCTATTGGTAGTGTCAGACCAGCTGCTGAACTAAATCCAAGTTTCTGTAGCCAAATATACCTCGGATTTACTTGAGAAAACTCCTCGCAGGTTTAAGTCCCGGACTCTGAAATCCACACCAAAGTTCTCATTTGCTCCAAGTGTCAAACAAAGTCCGTTTACCTTATTTCCTAAGGCTGGAATTTCATTGATAAAGCAAAAGCTGACCGAGGATTTAAAAACGTGTCATGTTCTGTACAGCTGTTACCAGATAGTGTGTGTGGACGGAACAGCACAACCTGCTGTTGTTTCATCTGGCCACAGATACATATGCTGTAAGTTGTAGCAAAGAGCTCCTCTATCTGTCCTAAGGGTGCTCTGTGCATCTCCAGAGACTATCAAGTTCTCATAAGTTTCTCTGAAGATGCAGTTAGTTGAAAACTGCAGGTACAGGTGCTTGAAAATATTCTAGCCATTTTTGCATTGTTCTGAGGAAAGTCAAGCCCAAAACGAAGGGTTGGTGCTATTTTGAAGGCAAGTGCAACATAATGACAGTAATTTGTTTTGAAAGGAGGGATAGCACTGCATATAATTTTATGAACCATACTTTGACGAAGAGCTATGTGCCTTAAAGTGCTAAATATGATCACTATGTTGCATTTTTAACACCTGGATGTACTTGCAAAGTGCACATCTCCACCCAAACAGGAAAGACAGAGTCCACTGCTTCAGAGTGGAGTATGTTTATTCCTGCAAGTTAATGGAAGTCCCAGATCCCCAAGATGATTTTGATGCTAGATGTCTCCTAGGTATAACCTGTTGTCAGTGTGTTTTGTTCGTGTTGCCTCTTCTTCAGAGCGTGAACAAATCTCCACAGTTCAATTCCTCACGGCTATGTCCTTCATAAGATTCATGCCTTTCTGATTGCAGTTCGGTCATATGATTATATACTTAAAGGTAGCTACAAGGTGTATGAGATGAGATGATAGACTAGTTGGAGCAGTAAAACTGATTCACAATCAGTGAGTTTAACTCAGCTTTTTCAAATAAGCCAGTCAAAGAGGATTTTGCTGTTATTTCCACCTGAAGCTTATCATTGCTCTCTTGCTTTCTATGTATTTGATTGGCTGGTAGATTGGGAGATGCAAGAGGTTGGGAAATGGTTAGCCTGGATGTGAATGAAATTACTTTATTTAGAGGTACTCCAAGGCATATGAAAATTGAAATTCTAACTAGAGAGAGTGAGAGTGATAGAGTTCATTTAAAGCTGCAGTTTTTCAGGGTCAGTGAAGTAATAGGCTGTTTGCCACTATGGATTTAGTAATGTGTGTTTTCAGAATAGTTTTAGGAATAGGTGAGTTTATAAGTCATCTCCCTAGGAACAGGGCAGAGGTTTTGTCAGCTGTTTGACGCTCAGGTTGCTGGAAGATATAAGGAAAATGACTTATGCTTTAAGAGAGCAATATCCTCTCACTGCTGGGATACCTTGAAGGAAATTTGAAGTAAAGTCGAAGTGGAATAAAGCAGGTTTCAGTCAAATGATTCAGATTATTTACTTATCATGCTGCCTGATGACCTGTAAGAAGTGAAGGGAAAAAAGATACATTTGGTCCTGACAATTGAAAGGGATGAAGTAGACATGATGAATCCTTTATATGTTCAGTCTTTCATTTAAGGAGGAGCTTTGGTTCTATTGAAATCTGTCAATGTGCCAGGCATTCTTAATGGACAGGTATGTATGATGAGATGCCAACGATTATCTATACATCATCATAGTTCATATGCTTGCCAATCATTTTTATTGAAATACATTTGTCATGCATGTTCTTTAAATATCCACAGTATCACTTGGAAGAAAGTGTGATGTAATTTTGCCTTGGAAACAACAGTGAGTTTGCTTACTTTGGCAGTTTTACAAGAAAGATAAACTACTTAAGGGAACCTGTGCAAATCAGCAGTCTTAGGTCTTCTTCAGAAAAACAAATGTTTCACTTGAGATACATTCTCAGTTGTGCTGTCTAAAGTTAATTGTTTGGTTTGGCTCTGTGAAGTTTGTAAATTGGGCCTTTGCATTTTTTCAGCAACAACATGAGGTCACAAAGCAGCTTTTAATCATCTCCGCAATAATAACACTTTACAGGTTATTTGTGCAGCTGTTTTCACTATTTTAATTTATTTGCAGATAAAACACAACTAAAATACACTTCCATTAACATAAGCAAGAATTGTTTAGTTCATACTTTAACTGGGTGTATTTTTGGAGGTAAGTAGCTACCTATTTTATTATACAATATTACCATTTTTTGCACATTTAAGAAACACCGAGTCAGACAAAGATAGGACCGTAGATTGACTATATCCCCTGACTCAGAAATAAATGAACTGAATAATCTGCAGTAGTCTCAATTCTGATCTTGCAGAAGCACATCCTCTCACATGAGCTTTACTTGGAAAATCAGACCTTACAGCATGAGGTTGGTTCTTCATTTCTTTCTCCTTTTTCTCCTCTTTATGGGTGGAGTAGCCATTGTGAAGGTTATCTGAAGATAAAGATGATCTGTCACGTCCTGGTGAACAGTGTGAAAATTCTCTTCACAGTTCTGCATCGAGAGCTATTGGTTAGTTACCATTGTCTGCAATGAAGGTTTGAGGAGCATTGTGCATAATTGAGCTACTTTAATTATTTATGATTTTTCTGGGTTGTAAAATGGTGGCAGATTTGATTTTCATCAAGAAGTATTTGCAAATAGAGATGTGGGAAATGTTAAGTTTGCTGATTGCTGTGAAAATGCCCTGAAATGCCTGCGACACACAGTTCCTGAATTTTTGAGTAATCTTTGGAAAAGTTCTCTTTTCGATGCCATCTTCCTTGACTGTAATACTCTTCTGGAGAACAGTTACATCCTAAACGAGCAACATAAGTGCTAAATCCCAAAATGGTGTATTAAGGCAGTTTTGGGGGACTACTCAGAAAGAGAAACAAGATTTTGACACAGTATTGTGAAAACAAGAAATCATATTTTCTGTGTTCCCAGTCATGCATAGGCTTTTGGAAATGCTGTGCTGTCCCATGAAGGTGGACTTGGCAATCCTGGGGTAACAGTTGGACTTAATCTTAAAAGTCTTTTCCAATCTAATTGCTTCTATGATTCTATGACTATGACAGTTTCGTCCAGGCCAAATAGAATTAATTCTATAGCAACGAGAGCCACATGACGTGCACAATAAATCACACACACAAAATCGATCATTGTCAGTAGTGAGATGCAGCTAAACAAAATACTGCTTCTTGCAATATATTATAGAGACTGGTGGCAGATTGGAGCTATTCTCTGTGCTTTCATGCAAATATGCCTAGGGTCAAGTGAATCTTTTAAACTCGGAATACTTTAGGAATTAAGTAAATTTCTGTATTTATGCTATATAGACATTTCTTTATCTCAAAAGTTTAGTTGAGGATTCACACAATACCAATGTAAATTGTCAAAGGTATTTTCCAGCACATGAAAGAACTTGCTCCCATCCAGAGGAGAATGATATGATGTTTGTTTTGTTTTGTTTTTTTTTTACTGTATCTGAAAATTACAGAATTATACATATACAGCCTTTACATTCAGAGTCCTTCAAAGGTGTTGCTAGATGTGCATGTTTCAAAACTGGTTGAGGAGTTCCCTTTCTGCCACTTTAGGCATGGCCTATCATTATGAAAATATCTGTGTCTGGCCACAGAGGCAATTCTGAGTCTCGACCAAGAGATTCCAGATTGCTTCATGCTTATGGTCTCCACATATGTGACTTGAGGCTAAGAAATCTAAATGTGCTCTATAAATGTAAATACATATTATCAGAACAGAATGACAGTTTTTCATTTGAAGCCTTTTTGCCATAGCTCTGCTGCTGGAGATTATTTACGTAATGATCATGCTGTCGTGAGCCAAGTCCACTGAGATACTTTTCTAAATGAATAAAAGTCACTATTCCAGCTTCCACCACTCAGCAGTGAAATGTTAACTCAGAAAGGGAGTTTGCTGAATATTCATTTAGTTGCCAGAATGGAAAAAAAGGTGTTTAATTTTCAGTAAAACAGAAGATAGACACTATAAATTTAGTGCTGAACTAAATTCATGAAAGACGATCCCTGTAACTAACTTTGTTTCTGTGCATTGTGAGAATGCTATTTCTATATTAGCCTGGCTACAGAGGTGCAATAATTCAAATCAGCAGCTTTCTCTAAGCTTGAAAATCATTGGGCAAATGTGCTTTTCATAGCAATTTTTTCCATTATTATATCCCTGGTGATATTAAATATATATCACTGAAGGGCAATTTCAATCCATAAGATTGGATTGTTTTCCTTTTCTGGAGTGAACAATTATTTATTTGGCTGTAATTTAATCAATTCTCTGTTAATGTTTACTTGACAAATTTTATTAGTTCACGTTTCAGTTTTAACCTTACCAGTGGCTGTGTTCAGGGTCTTTTTTCCAAACTCTTTTCAATAGTTTGTAAATAACTGACCAAACCTGATTCTTCCCCACTTTGCTGTTTGTGTTGACATTTGCGTCAGTAAGAAATCAGTGTGCGATGCTGTCATTTCAATCTGGAACATTTTACAAGTGTTTTCCTTATGATGCAGTGAAGCAAATGACTGTACAAGGCATCAGGCAGGGCTCGTTCCCACTTGGCCATTTCAGTCATGAGACAGCTTTTTCCCTCCCTGTTGTAGCTGTCCTAGGTGGCTCTTTACTGAGAAATATGAGAAGTGTTAAGCACCATATGACAAATGTCCATTTGGGATGGTCATTACAGAGATCATTCCTTCCAAATAAGAAGGAAATGGGAAGTGGAGAGCAGACTCGGTCATCTCCTTTCAGGTATGTGGAGAATTAGACCTACATATTTTTGGTGACCAGCACACTTGCAAAGGTCCATGGATTGCATGACTCTAAGCAATGAAAGTGCTTTAGAGTATTTGCACAAACGTATCATTTATCCTTACTTGGCTCAAATTCCTGTGGCTGGAGATGAGAAGGAATTTTCCCTCATATTCTGTGTCTTACTCATGTCCCATGGGTGAGCACTGTGATATGACTGGAAGCTTGTCATCAGAAGAGATTTAAAAGTAACAGGGTAATATGGATTGCTGAAATACAGTAGCCTGTGAAATTCAGGCATCTCTCCTGTTTACTGATGTTAATGACTGTGAGTGACTGATTACTAGGTAATGTGATCCTGTATTCTTCCTCTTCATCCTATGTACAAATTAGGACAGAGAACTGTTAAATAAAGATTTAATCTAGACTGCAGAATTTATAAGGCATTTGTTATATACAGTATATCAGATAATCTAGTAATGCAGCCAGCTCTTATGTCATGGGTGGAGAAGAGAAAGACATTTACTCAGAAATTATGTGCTCCAGCAATGCTCAGCTGTATTTTAGAGATCAGCTGAGAGAATTTGAGTAGCCCAGGGGAGCTAAAACCTCCTGAGATCAGCACCAGAGAACCTTTTCCTAGTTATCAGCTCCGTCATAACCATTAACAAGGTGGAGGTTAACAAGGACTTCCAGTCACAAAAAAAGCAAGGGAGGAGGTTTCTACAGAGAGTGACAGCTAATGAAGACACATCTACATCACACACAAAAAAATGAAGAGAGTTTTACTAGAAGTGGATGTCCCGTAACAGAGAACCCAGTAAAGACAAGGGTCAGGAGAGGTAGATCTTTGTTTATTACTGGGTGAAAACACACTAGTGGAGTGAGCTAAGCTTCAGATTTTCTATGTTTCAAGGGTGTTTCTTTTTCCATTTAAAATTTGTATTTATTTGTTACATTGGCTCGGCTGTTCCTCAGCCAGGCTATTCATGAGGCAGCCCTACTGTAAGAAGTAGTTTGGATAGGACTTTGGTTAGCATGATGCTATAATAACCTTAAGTTGTTCCGAACTGATCTTGCTGTTAATTAATAATCAGGTCTCTTAAAGTGTTACTAATTTAGGAAAAAAACCCTGATGTTACATTCAGAATAGATATGTGAGAAAGGGCAGTGCTGGTGTAAGGCAGTGTAGTACTTAATGTTGGATTTGATTTTTTTCAACGGGAAGTAAGATTTTATTTCAAAGTACTGCCAAATAAATTTCACCTAGGGGAATAGGAGCTGCAATACAAGACAATTTGTTTTCAGACTGTACCGTAACAACATTCAGCAGCAAGCCAGACAAAACCACATGAGCTTAACTAGAATTGACTGAGCCAAAAAATAATTGTCATGATTATATGCCAGGTAGTCAGATTAATAATGATAAAATATTTTTTTCTCCCATGGTGCTATTTATTGGCCAGGAACAGGGTTTAATCTTTGCCTGTCACGTGTTTTGGGAAAGACCTTGAATAAAAAAAATTTTGGTTTGGTTTTGGGTTGTTTTGTTTTTGGTTTTTTTTCCCCTTTTAATTTCATTCAGGAGTTTCTCTGCAAAACACTGGCCCTAGTTGTGATCATGATCAGGAAGTGTAAATAACTTGTGCTGTAATTCTGGCTTCTCTAGCAGGAAGGATACATTGTCCATGCGGTGCCAGGAAGGTGGAAATAACCTTAATTTTATGTTCAGTTAAATAGAGAATGTGCCTTTCTGTCCAAAGATTTCTGAATAGTTTAGCTTGGAGAGTTTGCTTTGGGAAAAGTTGATTGATATGTTTATTTTCATTCTCCCCAAATTAATTACTACCCAACAAGACTAAACTCTCGTTGTGCTTTTTTCTATATGTTTGTGTCTTCATCCGGAATTATGTCCACAGAGTATTCATTACGCAAAAAGTTATGAGCTTTTTACTTTACAGCCTTTTAGCACTTATACAGGAGAAGCAGAGATTCTTTCATTAGTTTCATAGAGAAGCATGTTTTTCTTAATTACTTTTTGGAAGAGATTGGAAGCCACTATTAAACCATAGGAAAACTTAAGTGTCAAATTTGTGCTTTCAATAGGAAAAACTGCAGAGAGGGCAAGGATGCAGGAACACCCATCCATTGTCACCTCCATAAGGAAAGTAAAGACCACAAGATCTTAAAGTTTTTGCTACCAGATATTCCCCTTGATCTGCCTCCCTATTGCCTTCATTTCAGTACTGTGCATTAGGAATATACTGTTTGATGTCTGTTGATTTTTATGTCAATTGAAACTTTAGTAATTGAAAATTTAATTGTAGCATATCTCTATATTGCCACCAGAATATAATATCAGATAATGTACAGATTGAACCTTGTATCAAACTTCTTTTACACCTTATGGTTGTAACCTTTTTCCATTTCTTCTCTACTGTATATACTTATATGTATGTATATTATTTATATATACACATGAATGTATGTGTACTTATTTATTTATTTATATTAAACATAGTA